>NC_056735.1:1233399127-1233699127 GCF_019279795.1 Protopterus annectens
TGATGCAAAAGGTGTTATTCTATTAACTTTTAATTGAATTAGAGTAATATTTAAAATGTTTTCCTGATGCTGAACCTTTTTTCTGCTATTACTGGTACTGCGCTGAATTCTTCAGCAAAGAAATTGGGAGTTAAAGTATCTGGTATTCTGCCAGTATTTATAAAACTCCCTGAAAGAAAAACAAAATCCTTGTAGATCAGAAACATCAGCTCTTCTTAAAATCCAAGGTTTGCACCGAGATCAGTCTCTCTATTGCTTACCTTGTTTATGCTCATTATCAGTTTTAGCCTAAAAGGATCATATTACAGCCCTGTTCATATTATAATCAGGAAATTAATGCATTTTTTTCTCCTCATTTTTCCCCAGTCAGCAGCAGCTTTTGTGGGGCCCCCACACAGTCAGAGATGATTAAGGGGGCCCCCTTGCAGCCATGGGTATTGCAGGTACTTAAAGCTTGGATATGTTGTTTTAGTGGACAGAATGTCCACCAGCAGAGTTTAACTAAGCCAGAGGCACTACGTCAGTGGTAAAATATTTAATGGAATTGTGAAAAGTGTTGCTTGATAAAACACTGTTACTATAACCAGATATATCTGAATTTTAAAGGAGATATGAATAAGAGTTACTAACCACCTGGTTTATTAAATATATAGGATTGCAAGGGGTTTGCTGGTGCCTAAAGCTGGCTATGCACACACACACACACACACACACACACACACACACACACACACACACACACACACACACACACACATATATATATATATATATATATATATATATATATATATATATACATATATATACATATATATGGGTCTACTTCTGTTTGTCAAAAGCTCATTCTTTTGAAAGACAGAAGTATGACCCCATTTTTGTGAAAGTGCATTTAAACAAAAGTGCACTTTTGTGAATGCTGGTTTACCGACCTGCTAATAAATACAAAAAAGAAACAGTACAAAGGCAGTTTTGCAGGGGTGGGAAGACCCCCTGCACCCCCCACACCCCCACTATTTTATATATACTAACTCTGAGATCACACTATAATGGAGAAACAGGTATATTTCCTTATCCCGACTGTAGCATGCATCGGTGATGCAGTGTTTCTTTTTTGGTTTTATTTCTGGTTCAGTGAACCAGTATTCGCAAAATTGCACTTTCGTTAAAACGCACTTTTATGTAAATGGGGTTGTACTTCTTTCTTTTGAAAGAACGAGGTTTCAACAAACAGAAGTAGACCCATATAATATATATATATATATATATATATATATATATATGTATATATATATATATATATATATATATATATATATATATATATATATATATATATATATATATATATATATATATATATATATATATATATATATATATATATATATATATATATATATATATATATATGTGTGTGTGTGTGTATATATATATATATATATATATATATATATATATATATATATATATATATATATACATATATATATATATATATATATATACATATATATATATATATATATATATATATATATATATATATATATATATATATATATATATATATATATATATATATATATATATATATATATATATATATATATATATATATATATATATATATATATATATATATATATATATATATATATATATATATATATATATATATATATATATATATATATATATATATATATATATATATATATATATATATATATATATATATATATATAGATAGATATATGATAACTGTGATAAGAATTGTCAAGGCTAACTTTAAAGGGGGCTGAGGAGCTACTGTGTTTGATTTGTAGTGGTAGCATATCCTATAGACTGGGAATACATTGAGTTAAAGACCTGTCCTTTTAACGCTTCATGTTTACTTGTTGGGGTAGATTTAAAACCATAGCAAAAGTAATTGTAGAATACTTGGTTTTGCTAAGAAATAGAAAGTCCAATGTGGTTGGGTCTTTCAATACTCAAAAATCAAGATATAGGTCATTTTGGAGCAGCTGCTAGGCTATTAAATATAAGGAGAGTTGTTAGTATAAGGAGAGTTGTGTTAATATAAGGAGAGTTCTGTTAGTATAAGGATAGTTGTGTTAGTATAAGGATAGTTGTGTTTGCATAAGGAGAGTTGAGTTGATATAAGGAGAGTTGTGTTAATATAATGAGAGTTGTGTTAATCTAGCAAGATAGTTGAAATATTTAAGACCTTTAATTTTCTTGCTTAGAAATCACTGTGTCCTTTCCATTTGAGCAATATGCTTAAATTTGTACATATCAAAAGATGCATTGTATTTGATTATGAGTCTGGTAATGAAACAGCTCCCCTGAAAATGAACTGGACTAGATGGAAGGATTTCCTGACTAGGGGGAAAACATCCTGACTGAATTACAGACAGTTGTCTACACGAAATGTAGTCCAATGAAATAAGTGCTCTACCCCATGTAACAAATTTGGTATAAATAGATAAACCTAAGTACCAATGTTTGCTATGACCGGGTTTGCCTGGAGAAGACTACCATTTATAACATATGTGGTGGGAGCAGCTTTATGTCAAATGGTTATGGTCTTCACCTCCCATGTACAAGATATTAGGTTTGATCCTGACCACTGGCCAATGCATGTTTGGAGTTTGCATGTTTTCCCTGTGTTTCTGTGGGGTTCTTCCCACTTCCAATGAAAAAAAAAAAGCATGCTGAGTGTTTCCATCCCAAATTCACCAATGGATGGAGCTGTGGGCAGACTCTACATGGTGCCCTATAGGGGGAAGAAATATATAGACCCACTGTTTTGGGCATCTAGTGAGATGAATAGTATCCTCAAGACAGGAGAACATGGCTCATAGACTGTGTGCCCTGGCAGTGCTAGGCATTCAATGGAGTAAAATATGGCTCTAGGTAATTCAATCATGTTAACTAATGTTGCCAAATGGGCATGGGTATTTGCCAGTCATAAGTGGATTGAGGACCTGGCCTATTCTGACATATCAAGACTCCACAGCTGGAAGCAGAAACTTTTAATCACAGTACAGGAAGCTGCAGTGGTACAGCAGTAGCGTTGTTGCCTCACAGCAAGAGGTTCTCCTGTTCGATTCACAGCTGGAGTGCCTTCTGTGTGGAGTCTGCATGTCCTCCCCACGGTGGAGTGGTCTCTGAAAGACATGCGTGAATGGGCGTGCCTTTGCTGAAGGTTGGGCATCGGGCTGGCAACTCGGCACCATAAAAAATCTACTGCCAATCATTAGCGGACCGGAGTTCCGCTGTGGCGACCCCTAACCGGGAAAAGCCAAAAAGACAAACAAACAGCCCTTTTGACTCAGCACACAGTAAAATGCCAATAGCAGCAGAAAATCAACCCAATACAAGGTTAAAACAGTTGGCAACAGCAATCACAACCCAACACAAAATAAAATAAGAACAATAACAGTTAAGCGCTTTCACCTAACAAATGTCAGGCTTCATTAGTAGCAATGCCTGAAATATTCTTTAAATATAACCAGCAGTTTGAAAATACCCAATGAAAAAGCAGCTTCAATCAACCATTGATTCCCCCATTTAAAAAAGCACACAATTTCAATACATATCACTAAATACAATATACAGTTTTGTTAAAAACATGTTAGACATATATAAAAGCTACGGCTTTTTAAGTATCCCAACAATGTTAAAACAAACAGTATATTTCACAAGGAATTGCTGGAATTATTCAACAGGTTTTGGCAATGTACTTTTAAAATTAATGATTAGGAATTACGAGCAACAAAAAAGACTGTTATGAAGGAAGTGAATGTTTTGCATAATAGAGTTACAGTGGACTGTCTTTTTAACATTGAAAATTTGAAATATGAAGCTGTATTTAAGGAAATTGTTGTATACTGTGACAATGTAGTTACAAAAAAGTAAAATAATTGCAGAGAGATTTAAATGAGTATAAAGAAGGTAAAGCATACCCACCCCAAAGAAAATATACAAGCAGGTTTCCGGTGAAGGGGAGAATAGAAATGAGGAAGTGTTTATTCAAGAGGATGTGAATTCAAACAATGTGCATACCCACCCTTTAGAACAGTCCCCTCTCAGAAGAAGCAAAATAATTGCACAGAAGCAAGGGTACTTCAGCAATTACAATCAGTACAACCAAATGCAGGGGAGGGGGAACAGGGGGAGAGGATGGGGCAACAACAGAAATTATGTGCGAAACAGCAGTCAGACTCGAGGGCAATATGTACAATAGTGAATCCTATGGACATTACTATAACAGAAGGGGGTAAAAAAAGTCACAAAAGATAATTTCAATATTTTTAATTATACTGATTTAATGATTACTGATTAATTTTTTACCCAATTCACAAAGGGTTTTCAATTTGTACCTAATAGGCCCTTGAGTTTGGTAAAAACTTTGGTGGATATTAAGATGTTTCTGAAAAAGCTGAACTTGAATTTGATATTCAAAAGGAAAAGGGGTGATAAGCAAGTGTTAGGTAGAGCAAGTACTTTTAACCCCCCACTTAATCCAGCTTTAACAATTTTTGAAGAGCTGGTTGAGAAAGATATTAGGAAATTAAACATGAAAAAGAATGTGAAGAACATAGACACTGAAGAACATTTAATTGAAGTATTATGCAACAATAAATGCAGGTTAATTAAACCTGATAAGGGGGGTGGGGTAGTGTTGATGTATGTAACAGACTATGAAACAAGGATGTTTGAAATCTTGAATGATGAAGAAAAATATAGTATAGCTTCTAAAAACGAAATCAATATTGCATATGCTAAAATTGAATATTATTTAAAAGACTATCTATTACAAGGGGCACTGGACAAAAACCTGTATAATCTTTTGCATGTGGAAAAACCATGTATACCAATAATATTTGGAATACCTAAGACACATAAAAGCATTGAAAATCCAATGTTTAGGCTTATAGTGTCAGGTGCTGGTTCGCTAACTGAACCTTTGGCTGTATTTGTTGACCTTCACCTAAAAAAGTTACTGGGATCTTTGAAACATATTACCAAAGATTCATGGGATTTTTTAACGAACATTTCTGACAACAAGTTTAGTGCGACAGTGTATTTGGTGACAATAGATGTGGTGGAATTATTCCCCAGTATCCCTCATAATACAGGGTTGGAGTAGTTCCAGGAAGTATTATTGGAAGCAAAATATCTGGAAGCCAATGTTGTTAATTTGATAACTGAATTTATAGATATAATACTCAAAAATAACTGTGTATTTCAATGGTGAATACTATAAACAAGAACGAGGTGCTGCTATGGGGGTGACTTGCACCCCCTTATATGCCAATTTGGTATTATATTTCTGGGAAAGGCAATACATCATAGACACTGAATGGTACAGGAGTATTGTTTATTATACTAGGTTTCTTGATGATATTTGCTTGCTTTGGCCGGGGTCAGTGGATGAATTGACATCTTTTTTGACATATTAATATGACAACTGTTTAAGATTTACACACACTGCATCCCTGGAAAAAATAGATTACTTAGATGTAACTTTATATAAGGACTCAATGAATAAGTGTTTTCATTCCAAGATATTCAGGAAACACACATTCTCAGATTCATACTTACACTATGATAGCGGTCACCCCAACTTTCAGAAGAAGGGCATTGTGAAGGGGAAGTTAATTAGAACCTTGAGAATGTGTAGTGAACTATCAACATTTCATAATGAATTGGAATTTATTAAGGGACTATTTATACAGAGAGAATATCCACCAAATTTGGTGAATAGTTTAATAGATAAGGTGATTTGGGGCAGAGATGTTAAATATAGTTCATTATTGGGAAAAGGCTGCAATCCTGAGACAAAACAGAATGTGACTCAGGCAGAATATGAAACTGCCTTTGTTCATATATAACTCTACCACTTCTACAGAAACAGAAAGGATTATTATGAGACAATGGGGAATTTTGAAAGTACACGAAATTAAGAATTTTATACCAGACATACCGAAATTCATTAGAAGGAGGGACACAAACTTGAAGATAATGCTAGAAAGGGGGAATATGAGGAATGGTAAGGTAAAAAAATAGACTTGGTACATACAAATGCAGAATGTGTAACCAGTGCAGGTACATTATTGATAAAAATGAAGTGGTTATATCAGCAAGAAATTACAGGTTGAAATGCAAGGGATATTACACTTGTAATACTTCAGGGGTGGTCTATATCGTAGTTTGGGAAACATGTAACAGTTTTTATTTTGGAAAGACAAAGAGAATCCTCAGAAGGAGGACGTATGAGCATACTTATAATATTCTGAAAGCAAAAGAAACTAGTGTACTTTTTAAGCATTCTGTTGTATGCTCTAATTGTAAGTTTAAGTTTATGGTCATTGAGCACGTGACATCTGATGCCCACGGAGGTAATTGGGAGGCCAGACTTGAATACAGGGAATTGTTCTGGCAAATCAAGTTAGAGGCAGGAAAACCCCCGGGGTTGAATGACTATATAAGTATTAGTAGTGTTCTCAAACTGAGGTCAGCAAAGTTATGAAAAGTTGTGACAAGTTTAAAATTAAACAATATACCAGTCACAAGGTAACCCATTCACTGTGGAAATATCATAACAATGATGAATTTGGACATTTTTATATGTGTCTAACATGTTTTTAACAAAACTGCATATTGTATTTAGTCATATGTATTGAAATTATGTAAGTGTTTTCTTAAATGGGAGAATCAATGGTTGATTGAAGCTGCTTTTTCATTGGGTATTTTGAAACTGCTGGTTATATTTAAAGAACATTTCAAACATTACTACTTGTTATCATGAAGCCTGACATTTGTTAGGTGAAAGCGCTTAACTGTTATGGTTCTTATTTTATTTTGTGTTGGGTCGTAATTGCTGTTGCCAACTGTTTTAACCTTGCATTGGGTTGATTTTCTGCTGCTATTGGCATTTTACTGTGTGCTGAGTCGAATGGGCTGCACTGTGATTAAAAGTTTCTGCTTCCAGCTGTGGAGTCTTGATTTTTATCCTGTTTTTTCTTGGTGGAGTTTTCTACTCTGACATATGTCAGGGACCTGTGCTAATGGTGTGATGGGTGTATGTGAACCTATTGGCCAGTGTGTGCCCACCATAAAGCAAAGCAGCCCTGGGTCAATAAGCTATTATCTGGCTGATGTCCAGTTGCCCAGCCTGGGTTACCTGGGACACCTCTGTTGAGCAAAAGCTGGACATAAACCAATCAACTTGCCAAACATGAACTAAGAGTTGGTACACAGTGCAGTTTCACTGACAGGATGAAGCTTGGAAGTAGATGACATGATGGTAAGGAGGAAGCTGGACATCCTATGTATCCAAGAGACAAGATGGAAGGGTAATGCAGCAAAGACACTTGGCTTGGGATCCAAAGTCTACTACTCAGGATGAGGACAGGCTCGAAATGGTGTGGGAATTGTAGTGAGAGAGAGGTTTCCAAAGGCAGTGAGGGATATCATCAGAATTAATGACAGACTCATGGCAATCAGACTCCAGTGTAAGGATAGGGCAGTGTTCATAATCTCAGCCTGTGCCCCACGGCAGGGTTGTAATAGTGAGGAAAAGGGTGCATTCATACAGCAGTTGCAGGACCTGCTAGATAAAGCAGGACAAAAGTGAATTGGTGTTGATAATGGGTGACTTGAATGCACATATCTAG
Source organism: Protopterus annectens (assembly GCF_019279795.1). Classification (NCBI taxonomy): domain Eukaryota; kingdom Metazoa; phylum Chordata; order Ceratodontiformes; family Protopteridae; genus Protopterus; species Protopterus annectens. The sequence continues at coordinate 1,233,406,816 of NC_056735.1, forward strand.
ACAGACAGAACAGGATATGAGGACTGCCTCAGTCCACATGTGTGAAGCAACATGAATAAAGAAGGAGAGGCCATTCTAGACTTCTAGATAGTAGCCAACGCATGGTTCAGAAAGGGAGACAGTCACAAGATCGCATACAAAAGTGGTCAACATGCAACACAGTTGGACTTCCTCCTAGTAAGGAAAAGATACTGATGTGGAATCAGTAATTGCAAAGCATTCCCCCATGAAACAGTCAGCCCCCAGCATAAGCCACTGGTTGTCACAATCAGCTGCAAGCAATTGTCACAGAAGGCTCTAAGACCAACACAGACAAGGCTGAAGACCTGGAAGTTGACTGGAGAGACAGTACTCAGGGCTCTAGCACCCCAAGAAGAGGAGGAAATAGGTGGAGTTGAAGAAGAATGGCAGTGCCTCAAAACAGCATGTGTGAGGACTACAGAAAAGATATGTGGCTGAGTCATGTATGGAAGTATGGTACATAGGGAAACCTGGTGGTGGAATGCAGAAGTCCGGGAAGTCATCAAAAGAAAGAAGGAGTGCAGGAAAAAGAGAGAGATAGAAAAGACACACCAGGCTAGGAAGGCATACTGTTTGGCTGACAAAAAAGCTAAGAAATGAATTCCAGTTACAAAGAAGAGGGCATCAGAGGCACTCTACCAGCTTCTAGGAAGTGACTCAGTAGCTGGCACAAAGAAACTATATCAGGTTGCAAGACAAAGGCAGAAAGAGAAAGAAGACAGTCAGACACCCTTCATAAAGGATGTCAGAAACAACCTGTTCACTAGTACACAGGACATCAAAGGCAGATGGAAAGATTGCTTCCAGCAGCTTCTGAATGAAGAAAACTCCACAGAAACTGCACTGCCCCAGCCACAGCCTACAGTGAGAGAAGAAAAGGATCCCACCCTAGAGAAGAAGTAAGAACAGCACTAAGGAAAATGGAGTCAGGAAAAGCAGCAGGCTCAGATGAGGTCACAGCAGATATGATAAAGTTGCTAAGTGAGATAGGAGAGAAATTGCTCCTGAGAGTACTCATAGCAGTGTGGAGAAAAAGGCATATCCCAGATGAATGGAGAATTAGTATACTTATGCCAGTGTACAAGAACAAAGAGGACATCACAACTGTGGGCAGGCAGTACAGTGGTATCAGACTCCTGTCACAGTTCATGAAAGTTCTGGAGAGGGTGACTGATAAATGGATATACAGATTAATAGAAAATAAGATGGTAGATGAGCAGTTTGTAGCACAACTTACCCAAGGTTTGCAGTGAGACAGAGAGTTGAGAGGAAGCTATAGATGAGGAAAGAGTCCAAATGGGTTCTCAAACTTGGAGAAAGCATATAACAAGGGCTGAAGAAAATTAATTTAGGCAGTACTCCAGTGGTTTGAAGTCCCAGAAATATTGTTAGAATTAGTGCAGGATATGTGCAAGAATCCAATGACTCAAGTACAAACAATGTTCCATCTCACAAAGGGGTTCCCAGTGGTAGTGGATATGCACCAGGGTTCACCTCTGAGCCCACTGCTGCTCATACTGGTGCTGGACTACTTTAGTCAGAGTGGACAGATCATCAAAGTTCCTGTATGCAGACAATGAGGCATTACAGGGAGACTCCAAGCAAGAACTTCAGCAAAAGATAGTGGAATGGAATGCAAAACTAAAGGCACATAGGATGAAACTAAGTACAGATAAGACAGTGTAATGGCAGCAAGCTGGGGAAATTAGTAAAAGTTGAGAATTGAGATAGAAGGGAAGATAGTGGAACAAGTTAATAGCTTCATGTATCTTGGAGGGGTGGTTGAGGAGAAGGGAAGTTTGAATGAAGAGGACAAAGCTAGAAACAGAGGGCTACGGCCAACTGGCATAGAGTGTCAGGTGTAGTGCATGATGGAAGAATGCCAAAGCTGAAAAGTAAGGTGTACAAAACAGTGGTGTGATCAGGACTACCGTATGGTACAGAAACCTGGACAGTAAAAGCAGACAAGATGAGGAAGCTGGACATGATGGAAATTAAGTGCCCAAGAAGGGTGGTAGGATGCACACTATGGGATAGACAAAGAAATGAGGACATAAGAGCAGAAGCCAAAGTAGCTCCGATTGCAGAAAAGAGCAAAGAGAACAGATTAGAGTGGTTTGGACACGTGCAAAAAAAGCAGAAGATAATCTGGTGAAGACGGTTTGGGACAGACAGGAAGAAGGTCAGAGGAAATGAGGACATCCAGCAAAGAGGTGGATGGATTGTGTGAGAGAAGATCTGCAACAGTCGGGCATGAGTGTCAAGGAAGGCAGGAGTCTGGCATTGAATTGAGAGAGATGATAACAGCTAACATGACACCCCAACCCCATGTAGAAAAATGGGAAAAAGGGGGTTGTTGATGATGGTGATGACTGCTTTGCTGTGCTTTTTTTTTGCATTTAGCTTGATACCATTTTCAGTGCACCAGGTATCTGTATACTCCAGCCCTCCATGAACTTGTTTAGTAACGTCAGTTAAGCAGATAAAAGTGCCCAGTTTGCAGTAATCAGCAATGTTGTTTAGCCATACTTTTTTAACCATGCTTTTGGGATATTGTCTTGGATGTCTACAAAATAAATTGCAGTGGTCTAGCACTAAACCCAGTAGCACCCTCCCAAGGTACAATTTTATATTCGGAGAGAGAGTACTGAGCAACTTTTACAATGTGGAAACTGTTGGACAGCAGGTTTCAATCCTGTGTTTAAAACATGAGTTTACATTAAGTTTATCTAAGTTTTTAGTAAAACCAACATTGGGGATAGTGTCAAAAGCCTTGGCCTGATAAGTAGACTACAGTGAATGACCTCTATCCACAACCCCTGGAACCTTTTCAAAGTAGCATACTAGAATTAGGAGGCAGGACTTGCCCTTCAATAATCTGAACTGGATTGACTGAGGTCTATATAAGTTAAGTTGCCTTTGTCTACATTTATGAGTTCTGCTTTGAAATGTTTCATGGCTTTACATATAAGGCTGGTGAAGCTGATGGGCATATAATAACCTGAGTGTGTAAAGGGGCCAGCCTTGTGTAAAACATTCACTGTGTCTGTTCTTTGAGCATCATGCATGAACCCTGTGGATAGGCTGGGGATGGAAAGGTTAAGTAGATGCTCAGTACATACTTGTCACTCATACAGTTACAGCCTGGCGTGTTATCTGGTCCCATGGTAGTGCTACTTTTAGATGTTGGCAGGGATTCTAAGAGTTGTTCAAAGATGATTCCAGAGGAAATTAAATTTTCAGGGGCACTAGGGAAAACAATATGGGCAAGTGAGGTAAGGTTAGTACTAACACTGTCTGCTAATGTATTGGCTGTATCTTTGTGACTGGAATATGAGTTGTTACTATAGATTAATTGATTTCAGTGTTGGACATTATTCATTAATTTCCTGATATAACTGAAGAAAGATTTATAGTTATAACCAAAGAAAGATTTATAGTTTCTTTTGGTATCTGTGGTGACATTAAGCTCATAATCTGCTTTACATTTCTACTAGCACTTTTAGGTTCCTTGCCTTATGTTTCAGTGTGGCCCTGAGATAATGGGATAGAGATTTCCTACAAATATTCAGCATTTTCTGCTTTTTGTTATATGGTTTATTAATATGTAAGTTCCACAAGAGAATTTACCAGTATACTTAGGGAGGACAGGTACTGACTTTTATATTCAGCTGTTTATGTGTTGATAAAATTCAGAGGTGAATGTGGCAGCCCTCTCAGATAGGTCCATTCGGGATTGATGGGAATTTTATGTAGGTCTTCTACAACTTGAAGTAGTTTTGCCCTGGTGAAGTCCCTAAAGGTGGTCTCATTTGAGGGGTGGGGTGGTACTAGAAGGCCTGACAGACAACATGACTGACTAACCTGTGGTCAGATTTAACCAGGGATGAGGAAATGTGGGAATGAGTATTAGCAGGAGCTAGGTTAGTAAGGATAGGTCAAGTATATTAGAGCTTCTGGTGGGTAGTTTTACAGTTTGCTTTTGTGCTTGGCATTAACAAAGTCCAGAAAATACTGAAAATATCCATTGTTAGAAGTGTAAGTGTGCCAATTAATGACTGGGTAGTTAAAATACCCAACAAAAAATGTATTTGATTTGATATTTAACCCCTTAATGGAGTTAAGGTAATTTTCATGTTCTTTGGGGGACATTAATGGGGATCTGGAGCTACCAGTGAAAGTAATAGATTTATTAATGGCAGTTTGGATCTCCAGCATCTCCAAGTTAGGGTTGTGGGCAATTTGGCATGAGGTAATGGCAATTTTGACAAATACAGATACTCTCCCACATTTACCAAAAAGCCTGAAGGAATAGTAGGTGCTAAACCTAAGAACAGAGGGATGATGTCACTGCACTGACACCATGTTGGGGTAACTACATAACATGAATATGTTTGAGTTGCAGGAGGGCCTCAAGTTCAGGCATCTTTCTTATTAGATTCCTAATATTGAGAAGTGTCACCATGATGTTGTCTGAGTTGGGGTTTCCTCTTTACAAGAATAAGTTCTGTTTCCCTTGTGACTGCAAGCAGGATAAATGTGATATCACAACATACAAAATGAATGAAAAGTATACATTTAAAAACAATGAACTGTTTTTTACCCTTTGAAACAATGTAGAAAGAAACTTGTTAAACCAATTGTTCCGTAACTAATAGCTATTAGTTAACTACCACACTTGGAAATTGGAAAAAAAAAAATAAACATCACAATGCCAAATATCTGGTCCAAAACTCCTTTTAAATTCATAATAAAAAAAGACAGAATAATACAACCGACATATTTAATTAGTGACATTGTAAATATTCCAGTAATTCTATCTGGTGCCATGCCATTAATGTGTTTAGTTTCACACACTGCTTTGAAAATTATATCCTCTGAAATGAGATAGTGCTGCACATTTTCATATATATAAATGCCGTGCATTACATGTGAAAGGGTGAGAAAAGACGTAAAATCATTAAAAACATTGTATCTGTGCCAAATTTCCATTGTGATATATAAACCACTGGACCATATTTCAGTTTTAAGTTTTATGATAGTATTTACATGTAAAGTTTATTATTTTACTTTATGGATATTTTAACCAGTTCAGTATATATAAAATTCTGAAATGCATTTATATATTTAGTTTTATTTTGTAATTTAGCCAAAGTGGATTAGTATTTTATGACATGTACTTGGCCTTGTAAGTACACGGGCAATCATCATGAAACAAGATTAATGTTTGTTGGTAGTAAATCAATCTGCAGCCTAACTGACTGGTTTACAAACAGAGGGTCAGATTCCAAAAGACCTGCTCTCAGTGTAAATGACTTACTTTGGTGTAGACCTGTCTATAAACAGGGTTACTATGGGAGCCAGATTCCAAAACACCTGCTCTCAGTGTAAGATCTGAGTGGTACGGCTGCAATGCAGCAGCAGTTAAAGCCTCCCAACCCATGCAAAAACAATTATTTTGGTTCTTTCATATTTCCATAAATTCCATATCTCTTTTAGCATACTTATAGACTTACATGTACTTGAAGTAATGGAATACAAACTGAAATTCATGAGTACCTTCTAAGGTGGTATAATAAACCCTTTATATATATATATATATATATATATATATATATATATATATATCACACACACACACATATATGCAATATATAAATATAAAATACAATAACACACACACATACATATTTATATATATATATATATATATATATATATATATATATATATATATATATATATAGTTATATGTAAAGAAAATGCAATAATACATAACACACACAGAAATATATCTATATCTATATATATATATATATATATATATATATATATAAATATATATATATATATATATATATATATATAGAGAGAGAGAGAGAGTACCCCTTCACAAGATCGAGTTACTGAAAGTTCGAAATGCAGAAGCTCGAATTCAGAATCTCGAGTTTTTAGTAACTCGAAATTGTGACGGGAAGAGAAGCAAACAAACAAAAAAAACAAGTTTACTTACATGTATGCAGGGGGCCGAGTTCCTCTGCACTTCCCCTGCTTAAATATATCAGCTCCGTGACTGCACTATAGCGGAGGAATGGAAATTCTCCCATTGTGCACTTCTGCATACAGCACAGAATGGGAGATTTCCCTCATCCCTGTTGTAGTGCGATCTTGGAGTTGGTATATTTAAGTAGGGGGGTGTAGGGGGTGCAGGGGGGGCTTTCCCCTCTGCAAAAACATTGTAAAGACATTTTTGGAATGTCTTTTTGGTATGCTTTAGAATTTCGAGTGTCTGAAAACTCTAGATTTTGGGCTTGAGCTTATGAATTTCCAGCTTTCAGCAATTTGAGATTCTAAAAGGAACTATATATATATATATATATATATATATATATATATATATATATGTATATATAGTTACAGCTATGCAGATATATATATATATATATATATATATATATATATATATATATATATATCTATATCTATATCTATATATATATATATATATATATATATATATATATATATTATGAACTGAAAATATATGACTTCATATTAGCGAAAGTGAGTATACATTCACTAGTATGAAGTCGACGTTTTGAATTGAGATCACAGTACAGTGCGGATCGGGAAATGTTCCCTTTTCCTCACTGTAGTGCGATCTCGAAGCTGGTATATATAATATGCAGTGGGTGTGGGGGGGGTGCAATGTGGCTTGCCCCCCTGCAAAAATGTTACCCGTAACACGGACTTTCGATATTGAACTTTTGGTGTTCGAATGTCGATTCTGTGGTTACCATTTCCTACATTTTGGTAATTTGGTATAGCCAAATGCAGATAAACAAGATGACCATTTTGTGGAAAAATGTTTTGATTTTCAATATTTTGATAGCAAAGCTATATATATATATATATATATATATATATACACACACACACACACATACAGGTATATATAGATATATATGTGTGTGTGTGTGTGTGTGTATGTGTAATATTGCTGTAATAAATATATTTGTTTTTGTGTTAAATACTTGATGTGATACTCAGATTGAATTCTTTTGACATTGTAATTTCTGTCCAGTGGGCATATGTCATGGCTGGATCGGGTCTGGTGATACCCAGTTACTGCAGTGTAATTAAGAAATGAAGACATTGTAACATAGCACAGTTGGTCTACTTAGTGAATGTCTAACTGGTAAATGATTAAGGCAAAAAGACAAGAGGTTTTAGTGAGCCAGAACTAAAAATAGGTTTACGGAGCTATATCTGGCCATGGTAAATATAATTGTTTTACAGGGGATTGTGCTTGGACAAAGAATTAGTGAATGGTTCCTTTAAGCAGAGATATCTGAATACTAGGTAATGACAACTGTCTGAGCACCTCTGCTGTTTTTTTAAGCCAATGAGTGCCTAGTTTGACAGAAGTCATCTGGATTTTGAATCCAGAGGATTCTGGAGGTATTTCATGAAAGGAAGACAGACTGAGGCCCGAGCAGCTGGCTCCATAACAGGAGACTGATTTGAAGTTCATGATTGTCAGTGGAAGTACTGGTTATGGAATTCTAGAATTGCCAAAAATGTAGCATTATTGATAAAAGACTGTATGGGTTTCACCCATGAAACTCACTGTGGTAATAGATTCTGTATTGTTTTGTACATGTACTTCCCGAGAGTGAGAGAGAGAGAGAAGCAGACAGACGTTTGTTCTGAGAGAAAGGGAGACTTTTTTGGTTTTAAATAACTGTTTCACTGGTGGACACATTTTAAAGACTACCAACCCTGAAAAGTGTTAATCACCTCAAATGAGTACTGCCTAACGTGGCTACCAGAGTGAGCTGTCTATTGCTTCAAAGTGCATTTCTTAGTCATTTCACCTGTCACTATCCTTGTTGGTTAAAAGTCTGGTAAAGTCAGTTTTTTACTGCAACCAAAAATGCACTACTATTTGGTGGAACACTATGTGTAAGTTGTTGAGAACTGTAATAGATGCAGTGGACAGCTATAACTTTGTACCGCAACATGAAGATCAAATTCTACCTGTTGCAACCAGACATGATTGCACTGAATTCCTATAGCAAGTGAGAACAATGCTGTGTGTAACTGGAATTAAGGAATTCAAAGAACCAGATCTGATGTATGCCTATGTCCCTTGGAGATGGCTACATGGTGACCACTGTGGAGCAATTGTTACTGGCCATAACTACCATTATTGTAGGTATAGTGGCAGTAGCCCACTCAATGGTACAACTGAGGACCATATCCCCACTTAAGCCTCTCAAAAGTGAGGAAAACGTTGAAACCTGTTCAGTTATATTTGAATGGCTCAGAAACAAGAATGGTTGGAACTGTTCCAGTTGGGTGCATATTATGACGTATCATGGCAACACATCTCATGAGAGCACCCTTCCATCCTTGCTTGGATATATCAAGACTGCAGGGATTCTGATAAAGGGGAAAAAAAGTTGTTGAGAAGAGCAGTAGTCCCTTCATGAACTCAAGCCCTTATGTTCCACAAGTAGATTTTCTTTAGGAGTATAATGTTAAGTACACAACTATTTGAGAACCAAAGGGATTTAATGGCAAGCATGTGATGATGGAAATTATTATGATAGATTTAAAAGGGCTCTACAGGCAATCATTAAACTGTGGGCATGTCAAGCCAACCAACAACATGTCTAGAGCTTTGTAACATTAGAAGAAAGGATGAAAATGTGTTGAAGGAGACATCTGCTACAATATTTGAGAAAGCAATAAATAAAATAAAAGGGTCCATATCTTCTGTTCTTTAAGTGGGTACAATAAGTAGATATCTCCAAATACTGTACTGGGGAGGCTAAAGTAGAAACACCTTTTCAAAGCAATGAAGTTGTGAGTGGAATGGCGAGGCTATGGAATGTGATGAGGGAATGACTCAGTGGTTGAGATGACATTCTGTTATTGTGCTATGGCAAAGTTAATAACATGCTTAGTAAGAGTATATGGACAAGAGCTACCAGAGCCACTGGATTCCATTAGCATGATTATTTTAGTGAAGGAACAGTATGTCCGTAAAAAAGAAGGCCATCAAACAAATGTCCATTATGATAGTATGTAACCATTGGTGAAAATAGGGTCTATATTAAATCAGCGAACACTTAAAAAAGCGAAAGCTGATTCATCGACTCTAGTTCACTGAACACTGACAATCTCAAACACTCAGAACAGTGATTTTTTTTTTCCCAGGGAAAAAAACGCTGTTCCACAAAAAAAAGCAAACTTAAAACAGTATTTAACGTGGGGGACTTTGCCCCCCAAACCTCCCTACTTAAATATATCAATTCCGAGATAGCACCACAGTGGAGGAAACAGCAAACTCCTGAAACTGGCCTAGCGATTTTTTTCCCTGAGAAAAAAAATCTCTGTTCCTGGTGTTCTGCATTGTCAGTGTTCGCTCAAATAGGGTCGATGAATCATTATTCGCTTTTTTAAGCGTTCGCTGATTCAATATAGACCCGGCAAAATATTCAAGTTGCACAGTTGGAGGTGCAGTCCCAGTTTGAGAAACTCCTTCATCTGATAACTGTTGTTCCTTATGTAATCCATGAGGTAACACTCAGGGAAAGACTTAGAATTCTTCAAAATAGTACTTTAAACAGTGGGAAGGTGATAATACATGGAGATCCAGTATAGACCCTATAGAAGAGTTGAAAGCAAGGTAGATCAGTGTTTGCAGGAGAGAGATGCCACCACTAGTCTAGATCCATATCAAGGCATAGGATACACAAGATCTGATGTAACAGTAGACTGTCTAGGGCAAGCCAAGGTATGAAGAAATATGACTAAAGGAGAGATGGATTCCCAGCCACAGAGTATTGTGACTTCCTTTACTGGTAGAGGGTGCTAAGCCACCATAGAGGAGATAAGGTCCCAGGATCCCAAAGAAAGGTTAAACCCACAGGATGCAATAAACTGCTATGAGGAACCACAAAGAGAGACAGGGAGAAAGAGAGAGAAAGAGAAGGAGTGTGTAGGTCCAAGTTATAAAGTTACTAAATTAATAAGAGTATTTCAGTAAGTAACCCTTCCTGAGAGAAGAGTAGGATCTGGAGGTCCCTGTGATTGCCTTAGAAGGAGAGGAGGCAATGCCATTTACCTCCCAAAACATAAAAAGTACAGCTGATCTCAGTCTGTTGAACCTTCGATAGTTTGGATAATCTTTAAATGGGGTCAGAGGGAAGATAATATGCTGAGCTGTGCCAGGGAAAACATTTCCAGGGAAGTGGGAGAAGTCTCCCATTGGACTCCCTGCCATCTTATTATTTAAAAATGCATACTTTCCTGATCTATATTGTAGCTAAGCAGAGAAAGGAAACTTTATGTGCTAGCTGTGGGTACCCAAGCCATTTAGGCAGATGGTCATCAAAATGACCCACATGCATACACTATGGATTATTAAGGCATGGATAAAACTAAAGTGAGGCTACTATCTAGATTTTATTGGCCAGGTTTCCTAAAGAAATTGAGAACTATTGTGCTGGGGACATGAATGCCAAATAACTGCTGTGAAACTGAGTTTTAGGAATCCTTTAATCCCAGTCCCTGCAGCTGAAGTACTATTTGAAATAATTGCTATGGAAAATAAAGGGCTTTTAATTAAGACCAATATGTCCTAGTGGTGTTGGACTCTGCTTCCCGAGTCCCCAAAGCCATTCCCCATAAAAAAGATAAATGTGGAGGAACGAATATTGATATTTTCCTGAGTAAGAATAACAAAGAAGGTCCTAACAGTCCAAGGTGCTCCTTTTATGTCCAAATCATGAGGCATCTTTGCCAAAGTTTTCAAGTAAAACAGCTTGGAACTTCTGTTGAGCAGTTTAATATTACTCTGAAATCTATTTCAAGAAAAGTTATTTGAAAAGAGAGGAAGGACCAAATGTTACCCTTTTTAATGCATTCAGTCAGATGGGTAACCATGCACCTTTGAATTTGAATTGTTATATGGTAGATAGTCCATTAAGGTTTCTCAATATAGTGCATGAGACATTGGAAAAGATGACTCCCTTTAAGAGTGTCATAGTTTATTACAGTGATTTTCAGTGGTGATGACTATTGCATGGGAGCAAACTGAGAAGCTCAAGTGAGCCAATTAGAAGTCCATAACAGGAATGCATGGAATAGAACATGCTTTAGTGGGAGACCAAGTTTTTGTTCTGGTCCCTTCAATTGAAAACAACTTCTTGGAAAATGACAATGGTCCTTTAAGATAACTGAATGGGTCAGTAAGATGAATTGCAAGGTGATGCAAACAGGGAGTAATATCAGGCAATCAATCATATAAATGTCTTAAAACCATGGAAGTAGATGAAATTATGTACAGTAAACACAGTATTCCAGGTCAGAAACAATTATGTAGAACAGAGAGCAATATCCATCCCCAAGGTTGTGGTGGACAATACCCTTTTACAGCCTTAAAACAGGAAATCAAGGACCACTGGCTCATGATCACTGGGACCTTTATAAGCCTAGTAAAGTATCACAATTTTATTCTGCAAGTTTATATGTCTTACAGGTTATAGGTTCACAGGTCTATACTGGGCTAATGACCACTGGTGCCTTTATAGACCTAGCCACACATCTCAATTGTATCCCACAAGGATTCAAGAGGTCTTTATGAGGAACAGAGACATTTTTATAGATGTGTCTGGGGGGACAAGTCTTACTAAACATCACACAAAAAGAGTTCAGGGTAGAAAGCTGGCTCAAGAATTCAGGATACCTGAACCATAGTTCTCAACCTCTTAGCACATAAAAAGCTAGACAAAGAAATAATGAGGGGACAAAGTCCCAAAAATAGGCATAGATTTTAAATATTGCTCTTATAAGCTTAAAAGGCTGCAAGAATAAAAGGTCTTGTGTTACCATACATTTTCTGAAGGATATGAAGTCTGATACTCAAATGCCTGCCATTATATTTTGAATTCAGTCTTCAGTGATGTACTACAAAAATTCAGAACACAACAAATTTTATGAGGAATGGACCAAACATATGAAGCAAAAAATCTGGCCATTCTACAGAAATCTGTACAGCTAAGAGATATAACCTGAACTACAAAAACAAACAGCCTGAGAGAAGATGAGAAAAATGTTGAAATTTGGAGTGACCAAAGAGTCTACTAATAAATGGGATGACCCCTTTGTGCTAGTTCCAAAACCAGTTGGTACAATCAAATTTTGTGACGACATCACAAAATAGCATCTCCAGGTTTGACTGCTGCCTATCCCCATAGGGGCTGAGATGGTCGTGTAACTAGGGAAAGCTAGATTTAATAACTACCCTGGAGTTAACAAAAGGAAACTGATAAATTCCTTTAATTGATGAAGCTAAGGAGAAGACTGCATTTTCAACAGCAGAAGGATTATTTTGGTGTTTTAATCCTCACCTTTGGTCTCCCTGAGGCTACAGGCACATTCCAGAGGTTAATGGATCCTGTGCTCAACCCCCCAGTAGTCCTATGATGCAGCCTATTTAGCCTGTTTGGATAGCACTGTCATCTACTTGGACGTCTGGTATACTCACCTTCCCAAGCTGCAAGAAGATCTAGATGCACTAAGGCAGATGGGCCTTATTGGTAATGTTCCAAAGTGAAATATTGGAATGACTCAAGTAATGCACCTCTAGGAATTAATTGCAAGATGGTTGATCAAACCTCAAGAAGAAAAGATAAAGGTGGTAAAATAGTGGCCTATACCATAAATGAAGAGACAGATAACAGCTCTCTTGGATCTTCCTGTATTTATTTCTTATCTATTTATTTGACATTTGTTTACCGGGGTGGTCTGACTGGGTCTACAGAACCTGTTTTCAGCAGAGGCCCAGGAAGAAAAGCTCCACACACAGTACAATACAAATACAGTATAATCCAGTACAATACAAATGACATGAGAAATACTGTACAAAAATAAGTTGAAAGAACATAAACTATTATGTTACAAGATTTTGCAAGATATACTACACATCTAGGCAATTCTATAGAGTTAAAACATTATAGACAATTATAGTCACTCTCACCATATATAGTACATGGACTATGAGTAGATAGTGTCTAAAAATAGTATGTAGGTGGTGCACTGTATGACATTGACTGTTATAGTGCATGAACAAGTAGAATGTTGGTTTCAGTTAGGAAAATAATAGCCAGAAAGTTAGTGATGCAGAGAGAGAGTGAGAGAGTTAAAAAGAATAGAAGTAATACAACCTGAGCAGTAGCTTAAGGATATGGTATAGAAACAGAGACAGAGTTAGAAGAGCCTTAGGATCTTGCAGACTTTTATGGAGTAAAATGTGACAGAGGAGGAGGATGAGGCTAGTGTGGAAGAAGAGGAAGAGCTGAACATTAGGCACACTTTATGCTTGAGCAGATCCATGTATTTTTGAGGTGATTTTTTTAAAGAGGCTTTGAAATGCGTTAGGCCAGGCATAGACCTGGTGCCTAGAGATAGTGAATTCCATAGTATAGAGACAGAGTATGAATACAGAGAGTAACCTGGTTTTCTTGTGGGTTTTGAGATAGCTAAGAAATTTTTGTCTTCTGATCATAGAGATCAATTTGATGTGTAAGGTGTGACTGGATTGGCTAATACAGGGCATGCAGTAGGCTTGAAAATAAGGTTGTGCAAGGTGGATAGCTGAATAAAGCCAAGTTGGTTAGGGAGTTCAACCCAGTTTAGTTCTAGTAGAGGTTTACAGTGGTGTGTGTGATATCTAGAGTTTGTGGCAAACTTTGCAACTTTGTTGTAGCACTGTTCCATTTTCCTTAAGGTAGATGTTTGTAAGTTAGTTAGGACAGGTACCATAAAGAAGGGAGAGAAGTAAAAATGTTTTTGCAAGGGTAGTTTTGGTTGATGTAGTAAAGAAATGTTTGTTTCTATATAGGTGCCCCAGTTTTTGATGAATTTTCTTTATATTTTGCTCTATATGGGGGTCAAATTAAAGTTTATTGTCAATGATAACTCTTAGAAGTTTGGCTTCCTGCACTATTTCTATGACAGTGGTGTCAGATAATGGATGTTGAAATGATCAGTGATAGGGGAGGTGTTTTGGGGGTGAAAGAGTTCTAGTTTATTTTTCTTTGGATTAAGAAAGAGTTGGTCATTTCTTAGCCAGGATTCAACTGCAGTAAAGGACTGTTGAGTTGTTGAAAACAGTTCCAGTATTGATTGAGCAGTGCAGATTATGGTTGAATCATCAGCATATTGAATGAGGATTCCAGGATGAGAGGCAGTGTGAAGGTTGTTTGTGAAAATGCTGAAGAGTAGGGGTCTTAGGATGGAGCCTTGAGGGACTCCAGTAGGCTTATGCACAAATGGCTCATTGCACCATTTCACTGCTTGTTTATGATCCTTGAGGTAGCTCTGAAACCATTTTACTGTGTTATGTGAGAAGCCTATGTTAGACAGTGTGTTCAATAGTAAGGGGTGAGACACTGTGTCAAAGGCCTTAGAGAGATCAAGAAATACTGAGGCTGTATAGCATCCTGCATCTCTGGCCTTGTTCATGGTGTCTGTAAAAGATAATAGAGCTGTGCTGTGGCTCGGTCAGAAGCCATGTTGGGTTTTGGTTAGAAGATTGTTTTGCAATAGATATTGCATTACCTGCTGATGGACACCTCTGTCGAGAATTTTGGATATGATGGCAAGATGGATATAGGACAGAAATTGGATGGTTGAAAAGTGTTGCCTCCTTTGTGGATGGGGTGATGTGAGATTGTTTCCATGTGGTTGGTACATCTGATTCTGATAAAGACCTATTAGCTAAGGTGGATCGGGGTTCTAGTTTTTGTAGCAGTTTCTTAATGGTGTCAGTGGGGATGGACTGAAATGAGAATGGGGTTTGTATGACATTTTGTTGAGCAGAGGGGTTATTAATGACAGGGTTAGAAGTAGTTGATGGTATAGGGATGGTGTCTGAATAGGTTGAAGGGTAGGGGTGGGGGTCCAGCATTAGGGTTATTAGTTAGTAGGTCTGATATTGATTTTATGAAGTGCTTGTTAAAACACTGTATACTATTAAAGCTGTATAATATAACTGATAACTGTATATTATTAAGCTGTATATTATTAGAAATGTATTCTCAGATCCAATGCAAGCCCCCTTCTAAACCTGACCATAGGGAAGTGTCTGAAGGCGTCGAATGGACACCAGAAGCTGAAGAGGTTTTCTAAAGATTTAAGAAAAGCCTTTGTACTGAGCTGCTTTTGGTGACCCATGCTTTCTCCAAGCCATTCTCAGTCTACACAGATGCTTCAGATGTTAACCCAGAAGGTGAATGATGAGGAACATCCAGGTTATTATCCGAGCAAGAAACTAAGTGGAAGTCAGACAATTACACCTGACCATTAAATGGGATTATGATCCTTTCAATACTATCTATTAGCCTGAGAATTCACCCTGGTTACAGATCTCATCCTTCCAGTGGCTTTAGCAACAAAAAGAAGAAAATGTGAAGCTCTGTAGGTAGGCCATGGAATTACAGCCATTCTTATTTACAATTCAACATCATTGCAGTATATACTAGAGCTCACAGACTTTCCATCAGACTTGATGTTGGTGAGGTAAACAGGGAGATAATCTATAACATAATGCATCTCTTCATAGAGGTGGACTCCCCAATTTTAACTTCCTGGGTGTTGTCTGGGAGCCAGGGTTTATACCTAACCTCTTGCGTTTATCAACAATGCTCAAGTAGGTATTCCATCAAATGTCTTGACCAGGTCACGGCCTGCCATGTGTGAACCATTTTGCCTTCATCCATTGCTTTTTTGACTTTCTCAAAGAAGTCCACCAAGGTGACTAGGCATGGGCCGCCCTTGACAAAACCCAAATTGGGATGGGTCCAGTGTCTGGAAGTTTCCTGTGTCATTACTGATTATTTCTATGATGATTCTTACCATGGATTTGCATATAAGAGTAGTGAGACTTACAGGTCTGTAGTGTTCAGGGTCTGTAGATGGCCCACCTTTGTGCAGAGGGATGACTGCTGCTGTTCTCCATTCATGAGACACAAAGCCTGTTTGGAGGCTAAATTAAATAGTGATTCCAAAATTCCTGATAGGTCATGTTTCATGCTATTTAGAAGAAATCCTGTGATATTGTCTGGGCCAATCAACACAGTGTTCTTGGCCTTGGAAAGATCATTGAGAACCTGTTCCCTAGTGATAGTAGGGGGAGTTATATTTCATAGAGTTTCTTGAAGGGAGGTCGAGGGGGAGAGATTAGTTAGAGTTAGAGATGAATTTGTCTACCAATAGGTTTGCTAGATGTACTGGCTTGGTAAAGGTGGCTCTGTTAACAATGTGTATTGCCTTTGAGGTTGTGGACATAGCTAAATAATTTCTTATGTTTGTCCTTGGTCAGAGAGGCCAAATTTATGCTAAGTTTGGCTTTAGCATAGCTTATTTTTCCTCTGAGTTGTTTGCTAAGGTTGATGAAGCTGTGCTTATCCTGCTGGGTGATAAATCACCTAATTTTGCCATGATGTTCTTCCTTCTGTTATACAGCCTATTGATGTTGTGATTCCACCAGTGTGGCTTGTTTTTGAGTGAGTTCTGTACTTATTCCTGTTAGGTACATCTGCCTGTCTGCAGCTATTAAAATGTTTGTATAGGGTTTCTCTGAACAGTTCTGCATAGGCAGCAGTGTTCTCAGGGTTTATGAGGGCTTGAAATGTTGCCAAGTTATCATTTAATAGTAGGAAGTTAGCCTTAGAATAATTTCTGAATATTCCAGGCTTAGCTGGGGTTCTGGGTTTTATTTTTTCTTCAAAGGAGACTGTCTTGTGATCTGACCTTACCAGAGAGGACATTACACTAGGGGGTGTGCAGTGCTCTTCTGTATTAGTGAGGACCAGATCCAGCATGTTTGCTCCCCTGGTCAGCATATTGACAATTAAGTCCTGGGAGTTTGTGTTTACAAAATCCAGGAATCTCTTGTGCCTGCACATTTGGTGTC
Organism: Protopterus annectens; assembly: GCF_019279795.1. Taxonomy (NCBI): domain Eukaryota; kingdom Metazoa; phylum Chordata; order Ceratodontiformes; family Protopteridae; genus Protopterus; species Protopterus annectens. Next base: position 1,233,423,827 of record NC_056735.1, read on the forward strand.
ATATATGATTCCCAATTAATAGTGGGGTAATTAAAGTCATCCATGACTATAGTAGTGGGTTGGATGATGAATATTTCCAGTAAACTTAAATACATATTATGGTTTTCCTGGGCCATAAAAGTGGACTTTTAGCTTGCAAGGACATGGTACGGCATTTTGCCTTTGGCCATTTGAATGTAGAGAAGCTCAGGTGCATCATCCTGTTTGACTAGCCTTGAGGTATATTTATTTTTGAAGTAAATTGAGACACCTCCACCTTTAGTCCCTGTCTGTGCAGTAGCTGGTGAAAATGTGTGGAAGGTGTTATAGCTTTGCACTGCCAGTGTGCTCTCCATGGCTTTAAACCATATTTCACTGACTGCACACACAGCAGCATTCTCAAGGGAGAGGAGAGCTTGTAGGAAGTGGAGTTTCTTGTTTAGACTCCTAGCATTGAAAATTATACGTTTAGATTTTCTTGGTTTTGATTTGCTATGTCAGAAATACTTTCAGTTTGACATTGCTTAAAAGAGGCACTATGGAGAGGGACAATGTTTTAGCTAATATTAGAAAGCCTAGAGGGAGAGGCACAGACCATCCCTGAGAAAGAAGCGTGCTCTGTTGACCATCTCCTTCCATGCTGACAAATGTTGCATTCCCTTAGAAAGACACCAGAAATTAAGCCAATTATTAAAGTCAGTCATCTTTTGTTCATATTGTGGGATCATCCTTTGAGAAGGTAAAATGCTGCTCAATGCTAGGCTCATATCAGCCTGGAACACATATTCTCAAAGCTCCGGGATGTCTCTCTTCATATAGCTTAGGGTGGTATGTCTCAGGTCATTTACACCCACATGGACTAATGGCTTTAGAATTTACAAATGCAGTAATGTGTCTATTGATGGCTGTTTTGCTAATTTATTTTTAAGAGGTTTTACTTTTGCTCCCGCTTGAGAGCTTAACCTAGTGGATATATTGATGCAGTTAAAACTGTATGTGAGCAAGGTGAATCTGAAGTCATGCTTTGGTAATGAAGGTAGTTTTAATGACAGCAGAGATCTAAAGAGAACTCATGCATTCAATCTCCCCTTGCACCTCCTATGACAAGTTATGTGAAGCTGATGTTAGATGCTGACATGCTAAAACTAAAAAACATTTTTTCAACTTCAGTGACAGGGGAAGGAGGTTAATGTATTGTTTGTCTTGAGACAGATCCATTTGGATCATGAAACCAAATAAGGAGGTGTGGTTATTGTGAAGAGCAGTCATGATTATTCTGGTAAAATTCTTGACTATTTGTATGATAGAACATATTACATATCAGTTTTCAGGAATGAAATTATGTTTTTAGCAAAACTGAGTCATGGTTGAAAGATTTGCATTATGAATTTAAATTGTCCTCTGACTTGAATTTTTTTATGGTTGGTGAGCCATTTATAGCAGCTATTTTGGAATACTAAAAGCATACAATGACAAGCACAATCCCCTGATGCATCCAATTGTGTTATCTTGGGGATCTAAAACTGAGGCACTGGCCCTGCTGGGCCACAGAAAGATGAAGAACGTTTTCAATGATAAGCTGCATGTGCTAAGGTGTCCCTAGTACTTTTGGTCAAAACTTTCTAATACAAAATTTTGTGAAAAGTGTTTGTTTATCACCATTAATAAGAAGGATTTGTTTTTAGTTATACCTCACTTGACTGGAATGGAATGGTTCCATCAGGCTTTGGGTAGTGACCAGTCTCTCTCCAGTGAAGACATTCTGGTTTTACACGAGTGTATGGATATACTATTAAAGGATGATTATGCCTACTTTGAGGGTGAATATTTTCATCAAACAAAAGGGTGGCCATGAGAGTCTAACCTGCACCTGTATTTGCCAATATCGTGATGTCACACTGAAAAAAAGCAAACATGTTGAAGATTTTTAGATGACATTTTTATTTTGGGGCTGATTCTTCTGAAGACTTTAAGTTTTTTTATTTAAATAACACTGAGGATTTTCTAAAATTCACATGTGAGAAGACTGATGACAACATTAGTTACTGGATGTCAGGATTTTGAAAAATGTAAGAAGTGACAGATGGAAATCAACTATTTTTAGAAAGCCTATATTTTTCTGTGGCTATCTATACTTTATAAGTAACCATGTGTTGTGTTAAAAAGGAATTCTGGTAAAAGGTCAGATGGTTAGAGTGCTCAGGTTGGTATAAGATGACAATCAGTTTTTGGGAGTGCTGGACAAGTGCAAAGTTATTTTCTTGGAAATGAGTTACCCCTTTGAATTGGTTGACATTTTGGCCCAAGACATTATTTTAGGAAAGGCAACAAAATTTAAACCCATTTTGACTCATTCGATGGTTTCTGAATTTCGTACATCGAATGACATTAATAACATCCAGTGATACAGTGCCATGGTTTTAATATTTAACCATAGTATAGGTGATATGAAAAAAAGTTTTCAGAAAAAAGGTCAAAAGTGTTTGAACCCACTGAGTTAACAAAGAAGCTAGGCAATGCCCCCTTTTGTCTATAAAAGAAGTATTAATTTAAAAGGGTTACTAGAAAAAGGGAACAGCACTCAGACAGAAAGTCATGTTTAAAACAAGGGGATGTTCTAGTGCAGGTCACACTTGCAATGTAGATTTACTTATGACCCGGAAGACATTGCTGTCCCCTCCTTTTTTAGGTAAGTATGATTGTGCAACCAGAGGGGTTTTCTACCTTGCTTGTTGTCTTGCCTTTCACTCCTTCTATGTTGGCAAGATTTGAGTGTGAGCTCTGAACTAGAATTTATGAGAACACACATACAATAAAAAAGGGAGGTGAAACAATGCCTTAAGCAAACATTTTAAGAAATGTATGAATTTTTTATTTTGGAAAAAGTAAGAATTTCTAAAGAGAGAGAAGGTGACTGGGTGAATCAGCTGAGCTACCATGCTATCATGAATTACATCGGAAACTTTTGTTAAATGCTTCCCAGGCCTTCAGATTCACTGAATACATTTCTATCAACAGTGTTTTGCAGTTGGAGGCAGCTAGTATTTAATATTTAATATTTAGCATTAACATTTTGCATAAAATAATTAATATTTAAAGTTAAAATTTAGTTTTTTGTAATGTTGTATTTATGTGACTGTCCTTTTAAATTGTTTGTGAGATGAAATTAGTTTATGATCATAAGATTTCTCCTGTTATTTAAACAGATCAGGGAATAGTCTATTCAGTTATGAAAAAGTTCTTTAAATCCAGTGAATTAAATTGCTAAACTTTGTTTTAAATTATTTGTTTTAATAACATTTTTCAACTGGTTCAAAGCACAGTTTTGTTTCTGCAAGGCATTACAATGGCATTTTTACTTAAGGTTTAGTTGGCTTACAGTGCAGATACATTATATTACTAAATTTAAGTTAAATACCCAAATGTTGATGTCACTTATATCACCATGAAAAGCTCAAGAAAAGACTGTTGACACATTACTTTGAGGAATATCCTTGAAACATGCAAGTGAAAAACAATAAAAAAGTTAAAAGCATTTTTTTTTTTTTTTTTTTGCAGAGGACAAGTCCCCAAGCACTCCCCTGCTACTTTAATATTTTAACTTTGAGATTTCACAGTGCTGGAAAAAGGGCATATTCCCCAAACTCTGTAACATAACAATCTCCACACCCATCAACCATATGTTTAGTCAATCAAATAATCAAATTATATACACACAAATACATATATAGCTAGATAGATATAGATATATCCGTCCATCCTCAACCCTTTTTAACCATTTTGCACATGGGGTCAAGGTGTCACTTCCACAGTGACAACCATCTTGAGCCAAGGTCTACACCGCAGGGTGGCTAGCCCTGCCATGGTAGTTCACTTGCACCACTCACACACACACACACACACACGCACACACACACACACACACACACACACACACACACACACACACACACACACACACACACACACACACACACGCACCCATGGCCAATTCAGCAACTAATGTAAGTCACTGGGGGGGGGGGTTGTATCAAATGTTTTGGCCAGGTTGAGATATGTAGTGCATACCATTTTGCCTTCACCTGTTGCTTTGGTGACCTTTTCAAAAAATCCACCAGGCTGAATAAGCATGATTTGCCCTTGATGAATCCAAACTGAGATAAGTACAGTGTTCAAAAGTTCTCTATGTCCTGATTGATTAATTCCATGATAATTCTTTCCATGGCTGTGCACATGAGGTTGGTTAGACTTATGGGTCTATCATTGCCTGGGTCTGTGGAAGGTTCTTATGCAGGGGATTGAATGTAGCTGCTCTCCATTCACTTGGTACAACACCTGTATGAAGGCTGAGACTGAACAGTGTTATTGGGGTGTGGCTAAATCGTGCTTTATGCTGTCTAAGATGCATCCATGGATCTTGTCAAAACCCACTGATGTAGCAATTTTTGGCTTTTGGTAGCACATTTAGGACTTGGTCTTGTGTTATAGCTGGAGGTGAGCCAGTTTTAGGTATATTTTGAGGGACAGATGGAGGGGACAGAGGTCTAAAGTTAGAACTCAATTTGTCAGTCAGTAGGTTCGCTATATCTTCAGGTAGGTACACAATCAGCTGCACTGTGCTTTTGAGATTATGAACACAAGTAAAAAAAATGCCTTGCAAGTATCTTTGGCTTGGGTAGCTATTTTAGCCTCAAACTTGACTTTGGTGGGTATTATTAAGCTCCTGAGTTGTTTGTTTATTGGAGTGACAAGGGCTCTAACATTCTGGGAATTATTATTCTTACATTTGGTCAAAATTATTTTCCTTTTATTATAAAGCTTATTGATATTACGGTTCCACTATGTGAGTTTTTCTCTGAGGTTTGCCCTGCATTTGTTCCTACAGGGCACAGCTGCATCTATGCAGCTGTTTACATGCTGGTATAGTGTGGTGGTGTACATTTCTGTGTATTCAGTGGAGTTAACTCGGTTTAGTGGAGATTTAAAGCTTGTTAATGTATCACTTAGAAGTAGGCAGTTTGTCTTAAAGAAATTTTGTAAAGGTTCCTTGGGTGGAAGGATTCTCTGCTTTCAGTTTAGTTTCGAAGGAGACTGCTTTATAGTCAGACCTAACAAGCCATGAATATATGCAAGGGACATAGAATGAATATATACAGAAACATTACATGTAATACAGGCTGCTGTGTACAGCACATACACTGAACTGTATGTGAAGTACAATGGACTCTACTACTTCTCATAAGTTCACCTATCATTACTTTGGGGGATGCATTGGATGATTGGCCATTACAATCTGTAAGGATTTTATTAATAAGTATTTTACATTTAATACATATAGAAAACTCACCTACCCACCCATGCCATTTCTTTTACATTATGAAAGTAGCCATCTATTACACCAGAAAAGGAGTTTGGTGAAAGGACAGTTTTTATGTTTGGTGAAGATGGTGTCTGAGTTGGATGACTTTATTTACGAACCCTCAAAAATTAAAGCTATGTTTGCTGAGAAGGGATATCCCCTGTTTATTTTTGATAGCATTTATTTGACAGTTCTTTACAAAAGAAGTAGCAGCTTCTATCTACCTTTACTTGGAAACGGAACCACCATGGTGAATACTGAGGAAAAGGAAAGCGGGAATATAAAGGAGCCATGATTCCAATGTTAATAGGAATATTAAAAAAAATTAAGATTACTTGAATACTTCCCCAAAATTTTAGAAGTTGTTGGAAAACTCCCTCGTTTGTATATAAAAGGGACTATAATTTAAAATATATATTTGGGAGACATAAAATTACCAATGTTACCCAGAACATGAGCATGAGTACTAGAAATGCATATTTTGTAATCAGTATAAGTTTATATTAGAGATTGTATTCCTTAACATTGAGATATTAGGGTTTTAGAAAAGAATGAAAAGTCTCTGGGAGATATCTGGGCAGAAATTTTAAAGTCAAATTCAAAGTCAAAAGTCAAAGTTAAAGTGAACTTTATTGTCATTCAGACCACACAACAGTGCAACTGAACAAAACTGCATTACTTTGAACTCAATGTGCATACAACATATACTATTAATACAACAGTGACACATATACTAAAGCTAATCCACCAATAACAACAGTAAGACATTTATGCAGTGCAGTAACAAGTACAATGACATGCACAAACCCTGGGATTCATGAAGCTTACGCCATGCGCCAGAGTAGCGTCGGCGATCTAGCACCAAATATGGCCATCGAGCGATTCAGGTAAGAGCTGTTTCCACATGCACTACCAGCATACGCCAGAGCTGTGCAGCTCCTGGTGCATGTATGCTAATTACCCCATGTGCAGCAGTGTAGCATGCAAATGAAGTTATATAGCGATTCATGAAGTTGTGCAGGTGTAGTGTAAGCATGTAGAAATGTAAACCAAAAAAATGGTTTACATTTTGTCAAACATAAAATCGGAGCCATGAAAGTGGACCAAACTTACCTATTATAATGTTAATATATGCCAATGGCTAAATATATAGCCAATGGCATAAAACAACATGCACAACATATAAAAAATAACATTTAATGTCATGGCCACACCAATGCAAAGTAAAACCGCAGTGCATCGGTGCGCAAACGGGATCACAAGGAAAATATATTTAGATGTCATAAAACTGTAATGTAACGCAATTCATGATATCCCCATAATAGTCACTGGCATGCATGCTACACCACAACCATGGCGCAAGGGTTGCTAAGGGTCTGTGACAGTGTTGTGTGTGGTAACTGGGAATTAGCAGTCAATGCCATGCAAATGAGTCAAGTAATACTGAATCGCAAATGCCCCGCCAGCATAAGGATGTACCACATGGTGTAATGTTACAACACCGAGGAGTGGCCTGGAGGTAAACATGACATCAAGAGAGGGGCGCGCCACCATAGCTATAAGCACATTGGATCATTGCTAATCCATGTTGCGTGTTGCTAAGCAAAGCCACAGGATAGGGGTGTGGAAGTAGTGATAGCTTTGCTTAGCTGAGAGCACACAAGGTAACTGAAAGTTCATGTGAACGTGGATGAAACCGAGCACAAAACCCAGTAGACGGTTGTGCGTGGTGCACGCCACAGCTGAAATAGGAAGGATACGGGAAGACAATAAGGAAATGTTGCAGCATGGTAATTGGAGTACAAATGAGTAATTAACACCTAGAAACTCACAGTGGGCCATAGACAACAGCTAACAAGGCTGCTAGCAGCTACCTGCAGAACAGGAAAGGGGAGGTGCCATACAGCAAAGAAAAGAGAACTGTCACAGCAGAACAAAGCAAACTTGCACTAGATCAGCTACATAACACGTTTCCCAATACAATCCTGGGTTGTGGAAGCACAAACAAGAAAGGCAGCAGCTGGATGCATGCCTGATAATGGGAGGTGAATCAGGTTGAAAATAGAAGTAAAGGGCAACAGATAATCACGGCAGACAAGCGTAAGTCAACACCAAAGGCCCCACAATAGCAGTACCTACTGTAAAATCAATAATAAGATACCCTGCAGCTGGAATAGCACAAACACACCCAATTACACCAGCATCATCCATTGCACAATAGTATAAGGTCTGAAAGCCCCACACACACACACTTGTGTATTCCCAGACACTCTGTACCATTGGTGTATACAGACGGGGAACTTTTAATATGTATATGTTAGGGGCTGCCATAGCTTTGATTCACCAGCATGTGTTGGAGACTGACGGTGGTGTGGAGGATGATGCTGACAACCATCTCAGGCACTGGAGGAGGAGATGAGTGTTCAGACTCAGGGTAACCTACCAGGGGCTACATGATCTGGAGATAGTACAGCGTTACAGGGTGGACAGGGACATCATACAGCAACTTGTTGAGCTGTGCTGGCCATGCCTCAGAGCCAGAAGTAACAGAGGGGAACCCATCCTAGTGGACACGAAGGTATGTGTAAGCTTGAGAATACTAGCCACAGGAACCTTCCAAAGGCCAAACTGGTGATATCATGGGGATCTGAAAGGCATCAGCATCCAGAGTACTCTACCAGTTCCTGGATGCCATGTTACCACATGCCAGTGAGCACATATACTTCCCCCGAACACAGGAGGAGTTGGCCAGCAATATGCGTCTCTTCCAGACCTGGAGGTACTGGGTGCAATAGACTGCATGCACATACACATCAAGTCATCACCCGGTGAGCAGGGTAGGTGCTACATATACCACAAGGGATTCCCCTCCATCAACTGCCAGGTTGTGTGTAATGCCCAGGGCATTATCATGGATGTGTGCGCTGGCAGCCCTGGAAGCTATTACGACTCCCACATCTGGCATGCCTCATAGCTGTATCAGGTATTTGCCGGGGGAGCATCCCATATGGCCACCTGGTGGGGGATGCTGGCTATGCACTGGAACCGTGGATGATGCCTCCCATCAGAAATGCACACACAGCCATGCAAGAATGTCATAATGAGGCACATGCAGAAACCAGAATCATCATAGAGCGTGTGTTTGGGATGCTGAAATCACAGTTCAGTTGCTTGGACATATCTGGTGGAGCCTTGCAGTACTCTCCAGGAACATGTGCCCACATTTTCATAGTACGTGCCATGCTACACAATATGATCCTGCAGAAAAAGCTTCAGCAGGGACAGAATGGTGAAGGCCCTCACAGCCCACCACCATTGCAAAGGTACCCACAGGCACAGGGGGACTCAGACCATGAACACCCTGTCCTAGGCCCAGTAGGGCAGACGGAGGCGTACCCAGTATGCCCATGCCTTGGCAAAGAGGGAACGTATAGCACACACACTGACAGTGTAGGCACTCATGGACTGACACTCTTCTCCACCTGCACACACAGCAAACATGGATGACGCACACACACACACACACGACCACCTGTAAATTGTGTGCATCCTACATAGATAGCCCTCAACTATTGTACACACAACCGCCATTGGCACAAGGTAAGTCAATACCTGAACAGTAAATTAAGCTATCAGCATGTGTCCATACTGTATGCACAGGTTCATAGATACATAGGTAGGTATATGCCCAACCGCCGAGGCCACTCATAAGCATAGGCAAAACGTGCCTGCTGTCGCCACCCCATCGATCAAATAACTGTCCCTCTGTGGAGCAGAGCCACTTGCGCGATCCCTGGGGTGTAGCTACTGTTCACCACTCACTCTGCAAGGATTCCCCGGAGTGTCAGTGAGGGGTGTTGTATAATGTAATCAGGGATGTAATTCCAAATAATGGGGAGTATCCCTGACAGGAATCTTCACAGATGTGTACATGTTACATAGTATACCTTAAACACAGCTTGCATATATAGGTTGTTCTCCACAGAATAATAAACATATGGAACACACCACCGCTGAAATGTGCGTTAATCACCCTTGCACTACCAGTGCCTGCTCTGAGAGGTAAGATATCACTGCCAGGATTAGAACACGCAACCATGTACACATTCATCGCAATAACATACCACTAAGCTACCTGAGATGTACCAATGGCAGTCGTGTATACTGACAGGATAAAACACAAAAGGTAGGAATGTGTTGAAATAGGACAAACCGGCATGTACCCAATGAAAGGTGTATGTTTTACACACACACACACATATATATATATATATATATATATATATATATATATATATATATATATATATATACACATCATCATATATATATAGAGAGAGAGGGAGAGAGAGAGAGAGAGATATGTCGATATATGGGGATATACATATATATGTAGATATATAGATAGGTTAACAACATCTACATAACCATGGCGGTACATATAAATGGGATACATACCACATACCGACTACTTTACATACCGACGCGCGTAATCCCAAGGCTTAAGGTCCGAAAGAACACAGTACCGAAACACAAGATGCGCGAGGTGTAATCTCACGAGGTTAATGGACAGTTAGTCAGTGCTTCTGGTGTTGTGGTTTGGGTAGGTTACTGTGTGTATGTGTGTTTCTTAGGGCTGTAGTTTGTGTAAGTGTGTGTTCTGTGTGTGGTGTGTGTTCTTGGGGGACTGTAATGTGTGGTTGTGGCTTAGCTTTGTGCGTCTGTTTGCGTGACCTAGGATGTAGAATATAAAAGTAGGGGGTGGTGTGGGGGGCACAGACACCTACATGGGGGGTGCAGGGGGGCTTGGCCACCTGCTCATACGTAGTGCAGGATGGTTTGTTTGGATGTGTTGGGTAGCAGTGTGTCTGTGTGTGCAAGTGTGTGTTCCATGTTCGTGTTACCTTCATGAGTTACTGTCGATGTCGTTAATGTGGGGTATGGGAGTCTGGTCCCGGTACTGTGTGCGTTGGAAGGCTGTGGTTTTGGGATTCCGTAGGTCTCCCGTATACAGTGGTTGAAGTGTTCATATATGTGTATAACATAGACCATAGCAATCACACATTCCACCACTACCAACCTTTATGAACAAAGGATATGGAGAGTATATGCCTATACACTATTACACATATGTGCTATGAACAATGAGCCAATGATAGTGTTACCAGCTGTCCCACTTTGTGAGGGACACTCCCTCTTTGGGCAGCTGTGTCCTGACCAAATATATTATACGTGGAAAATGTCCTGGAATTGTAGGACATAATTATGTCCCATATGTACTGTAATAGTTGCATACAATAGTTATTTCTGTATCTAAAATACTTACATGTTACAGGAAACAGGATAATCAACTAAACTGCTACAAGAATAAGCTTATAATTAGGCAAGAAAGGAAAGTTCTATCCCTTGTACTGACCGTGGGTTTGTGTCAGCCTGTAAAATCTGATGTGTGTCCCGAAAAGGTCCCACTATGGCCATATGAAAAGGTGGCAACCCTAGCCAAAGAGGGTCAGTCACCAACACAACTATGATGACTGCAAATACCTATGACAGAAATACACAGCTATCATGTAGCAACATGTTATTACATTCAGATGTATTACCGAAGGGATTCAAGGACTAACATCACCTGCATGCTATACAGGAACCACATAACAGTGCCTTAATGAATCAGCCTGCAATTACCATTGTATTAGTCCACAAAAGGAAAGGTGTTCAAATATGGAAGGAACCCTCACGCACATAGCAATTATGTATAAAAGCAGTTCCTACACACCTGCATCTGCTAAGCACACCCACCAACATCACCCCCACACCCAAACATATTACTATACAAACTGTAATAACATCACAAATCATTCACACACTTTATGACATCTGCAGAAGCCTTAACATACCTTGTCAGAGACACACTAACATGGCCCTATGTGAAATAGCTGCTGTTATACAATGGAACAGCTGCTGATGTAATAGGGTTTGTTTGCACTAATCCAGTTTCAGAGGGTTGTGCGTACACCGGGATGTGTTAGCAATTAGTGAGTAACAGCACAGTATGCTACACTTGTACACCAAATCAAGGATGTCTGGTGAGCACACTGTAAACCACATAACAGTTCATGCATAGCCATACAGCCATCTCCCTCGACAGTAAGGACAAAACGGACAACGCGCAAAAGGAGTACTCACTTATACACCACTATTGCCATGGTATCGGCTAATGGAGTAGCTGCACAACTGATATCCATCCAATTAACTACTTTGGAACAACAATCGGTGGACAGGATACCACATGCTACCGATATGTAACTAGAAAAGGATGTTTTATCACACATTCAAACCATTCGTATATAACAGTGGAATGTTACAAAGAACATTGAAACACAAACCGAAAAGGATTGAATCAACAGTTAACGACACCTCGGGTTACTAATAAGATATGTAGAACAGTCAGTATGTCTGTGTATGTAGTACTATTATGTAGTATTTAAAGTGCACGCAATTCATATAGTGGAAACAGTTATCTTGTAGTGATGTATTGTTGAGCATAGTAACGCTTGTAGTATTTGTGTGTACTGCTGTAGGTCACAAGGCAAACACCGCATACACCACAAGGGATGCTATATAAGGGCTTTGAACAGAAATACTCCTCACCAGCCGATGTCAGTGGCAGGGCTTGTCCAAAAAGTATGTGCTATAACAGGGGGCAGTATATGTTGATATATTGTAACTGTAGCCATATGTATGGGTGTATTACGGAGAATAACATGTGGAAGGTTGGGCCACTGTGCAAGTATGATTTGCATTGTGGGATATTGTGCCAATAACTGTGTAATGTACAGTATTGTAAGCAGATATGTATTATAAGCTACATAGCATTACTGTAATGTTAGGCAAACATTAGTCATGTCAATTGGCATTTACAATACACAATAACATGATACATATGTCTTTTAGTGAGCTGACAGTTTATCAGCATGATAGCAAAGTAAAATGGAAGCGCTATTTAACTATCCATGCACATAAGACATGTAATATGTGCAAAGGTAGGTACTAGGCTGTCTTACCAAGGGTATCTGTAAGCCTAGCTAGTGTGTGTTGGCTTTCACCACCCCCATAGGTTGGTTTCCTGTGCCTCTGAATGGCAGAGCCAATAGTTCCCTGTGCCTCTGTCCAGCAGAGCCACTGCAGTGATCCCTGGAGTACATGTCTGTCTCCCATCCACACGTCAAGGTTTACCTTGAAGAGTGCTCATGAGGGGCCCTGCCTGATGTACATTGGAATCATGTTCCAAAGCATAGGGAGTGTCCGGGTCAGGAATCTATCCGTCCAGCACATCCTACTCATCGTTATGGTTAGGTGTATATCCCTAGAGCAGGTGGCTCTCAGGGGATTCTGTTTAGGTGGAGCATATCCAGCAATACAGGGTTGGACATGGGCCTTGTATGTCAAGCAGAGATCACCTGTGAGTATGTGGTATGCAACTGTGTACAGCTGGAGTTTCGTAGGTTGGGCTGCATAGATCATCTGTCTGAGGGCAGTAATCCTCTTGGTGTGGTACTGGTGTGGTCTTCCAAGCTGTTGCAGTTGTCTTGTAAGGTATATCCCAAATGGGGTGTTGTATCCTTTCTAGGGTCTAATATGACGTGTAGAATCACAATGGCCCCTCTGACCTGGATGCGAACCCATTAGAGATTAGGGGAGCCATGTAGAAGGATATTCTAACCACCTTGTCATTACGGGTATCGAAGGAGAGATTGCTATCTACTGGGATTCATGAACCCCATTTTACCTTTTCTGTATGTAGGGGACTAGCACCTATGTGGTAGTCCGCGGGTAATTAGTTATATCCAAAGGGGATGACTATGCACTTTTAGGCATTCAGCTTGATGCCATGATATTAACACCAGGTATCTGTCTCAGTGCGACCCTTCCAGAGGGTGTCTGTAACAGCTGGGGAAACAATTATGTCCCCTAGTTTGCAGTCATCTGCAAACCTTTTCAGCCAAAGCCCTCCTGTGTTTGTCTGTACGTCAGAGACATATATACCGAACATGAGGGGTCCTAGGACTGAGCCCTGGGGGATGCCAGTTGTAACTGGTGTACAGTTGGACCTAGGGTATGCAACTCCCACTGTGTGGGTTCTGTCCATGAGCCACTTTGCAAACCATCACATGACGTAGGGGTTAATGTTCAGGCGGATGGGTATGTTGAAAATACCAGAAGGAGGAATGGTGTTGAAAGCCTATGAGAGATCTAGGTAGGCTGTGTGGACCTCCTTACCCTCATCGAATGCCTTGGTAACTGTCTCTAAGAAGTCCACCAGGTTTAGGATGCATGGTCCAGCCTTAACAATTCCAAACAGGGAGGGGTCAAAGGTTGGGAGGTACCCAATGTCTCTGTGACAGTGATCCATGATGTGCACCATAGCCTCACAGACCAGGCTAGTCAGGCCTATAGGGAAATGGGTCCCATGGTCCGTTGTGGTGCCACCTTTGTGGAGTGGGATAACTGTTGCTGTGCGCCATTCAGGGGGCACTATGCCTGATGTGAGGCTATTATTGAACATGGTGCATAGGTGGGGAGAATGTACGATTTGAAGTTCATGTAAAATGCAGCCTGGGATGTTGTCTGGTCCCATGGATGCTGTGATATTGCCTTTAGAGTGTGCAGCTTTGAGAGGGATCTGCCAGGATGTTGCCAATATCAATTGTTTCTGTAATGTTCATGCCTTTGAGCTGTAACTCAGAGCAGATCTGGTTGTTGACATTGAGATATGTGACATAGCTATAGAATGCTTTGTGGTTTTTTGTTGGTATTAGTTGCGTTATAGTTTCGTAGCTAGCTTTAGAGGATCTTATAAGGGATCTCACCTTCTTACTGAGGCTGGCCAGGGATCTCCTCTATGCATAGTATTGTACTCTCATTTGCAACAGTGTCTTCCTCCTGTAGTACAAAATGTTTATGGCAGGGGACCACCAGATTGGTTTAGTTAATTAGGAGTATAGCATCCTGATTCTGTTTGGGATAGCACAAGCCATGCACTCCTGTAAGTGCTTATAGAGTGCATTTGTGTAGGATTCAGCAGCTGTAACAGTACTGTCCATCTGCATGGGTGTCATGACGTCCACCACGTCTGTCCTAAGAAGCATGTAGTTGGCCTTGTAGGCATATTATACTGTGGTTCCCTTAATGGGGGTAGTTGCGGGATGTGGATATCAACGGTGTTTTGCACATGGTCTGATCGGACCAATGAGGGGTTGGCTTCACGTGTGGAGCACCAGTCACTCATGCTGGTAATGACTAGGTCTAGGATATTGTTGCCCCTGGTGGGTGTGTGGATATGTTGAGTCAGGGCATTGGTGTTTATGAATTCCAGAAACCGTTGAGCTAATGTGTTGGTACACGAATAGTTTTCCCAGTTAATGGTGGGATAGATTCAGTGAGACTTATGTGATGAGTGTGGTATTGTGCGACTGTGTACCTTCTCCACATGGCAGTCAGGGTCAGACTTGGTTGGAGAGACCTTTACCTCCAGTTTGGCTAGATGAGTACTACTCTCACAGGTTGTAGTGTTGCATGGTAGGCGGAGAGGCTTGTCTGTGTACATGAGGCAATGTGTACATTGCCTCAAGATGTCCAGATTCATCAGATAGACAGGTGAGAACACTGGCAGTTGACTTTTGGACATGCCTGAATATAGAACTACATTCACCTACATAAGTGAGGAAAGTGGTACAAGAGCTACATTACTCTACGCAAGTGAGAAAAGTATGTACAAAACCTGTTCACTCTTACCTGTAGGTAATGAGGAAGATTGAGTGCTATAGTAATTATTACTTACGTAGTGTTTACAAGTCCTGAACAAGTGCTTAGCATGAATAAGCAATCCAGATAGGGTCTTGGATAATATAAAAACATGGCCCCCTCCCCCCAACAGGTACACAAGCATATATCCATGTACACCACAGTGCCCCTGTACCCAAAACTATGCAGGTACAAGCTGCACTCAGTCTGCATGGGACCTGCCCACATCACAGGTTGTATCATACACATATGGCAAAACAAGATGATCTCCATGTACACATCATGTAAAACATAGCTCCATGTCAGGTTGTGTACACACTGAATGGTGCACACCAACAGGTATCACAACCCACAAAGGGGGAGACACCACTGATAATGGGAAGTACTTTACTACTACCCCGCTGAGTCTGGTCTGGAAGGCCATGAACCTCGATCACTTAAGTGATGTCAGCAGTACAGATGTAGATGACAGTATGGTTGATGTCACACTGCATATCATAACCTTGCCAGGTCATAGGACATCATTACCCATACTGTGTACCACCTACACTCGGTATACTAGATGTACATTGCTATGTCACAGGAGTGTTTTTCAATAGGACTGCTGGCAGAACCAACACTACAGAAGATGTCTGAATAATACATGATCATTACACCAGTGGCAGCTACAGTATGTCAGGGTTAATGAATTTTATCCCCCCTCATTGTAGTCCATACCTCACAGACAAACAGAAGGCATTTGCCTATTGAAGTATGCGAATGACTATGACCTAGGAGCAATAGCTGACACGCATTGTCACCCCTATGTTAATAAACCTGTACCCATGAACTACCACCTAGGTAGCTGTCAACATAATGGACACTTGTGTGTGAGGAATGCAGCTGGGCAGTTGTCTTTCCTGTGATAGCTACATCATCACACCTGTCAGGTAGTCATATGTGGCAACCTTAATAATGATAGGGTGTTATTCATGAATATAGAGATCATTGTCCAGCCATACAGAACACTCAAGTGACCCATATCAGATCACATATATCCTTTAAGGGGTATTGGCCATATGCAGATGGCCTACACCAGCCTTCCCATTCAACATCTCCACTATGTAGCATGATGTATACCCTGAATAAATCCATGTCTAACCCAGTGATGTTGGACATGCTACACATACTCATCCTGATCTCGAACACATACTTCATGGACATCCACCTACCACATGCTGGACAGATCCTTGTCCCATACACTTGACATAGTCCTGCCATACTATGCATTTCTGTCTGTCAAAGCTGCACATTGCTCCCCTCACAGACATGGTGTGATGACCGTATGGTAACGCATGGTATATGTATCATTAACCCTGTGGATCAGTAATGTGGCACTGATCCACCTGGCCCCACAGACCCACCTGTCGGCTACTGCCAGGTAACCTTTCATCCTACATTCATACATGGCCCATTGCATATAGCCCACTAGTTGACTTTGACTGTACATGCTATAGTTGATATCCATCCCTGCAAATACCATCTGGTTAGCCAGTGTCCCATGTGTATCACATGTGCAACACAGGTGATAGATGGCAGGATGTTGAATCGCTGTACAATGCCATGTAGATGTATATGGCAGAACACATACATGTAAAACATTATGTGAGCATGTCTGCAGGGTCACCGGTCATGTCTGTTAAGGCAGTGTAAGTCCTTATATTTGACATATACACTGCATCAAGGTCAACTGCATTAATATGGACACATCCAGCCATGTGCTGATAGGTAGGAACACCAGTACAGGCAAACAGACATGCCCACATCAAGACAGCAACCACATGGAGTATGAGCAATGTAATCAGGTGACACACACACATATATGGTGATAATATCCACTCAACATTGAGTGTCACATGTGTGTGACACAAACACGTCAGTGTCATGTAGGTTTGCAAATACAACTATTTAAACTGAATTAATGCGATACACATGTATGTTCAGCTGTAGCTCTGTATGTCTCTGTGAGTTACTGTGACCTGTCTCCATCATTATGTCTTCCAGGTATGCCCCATGCAAGGCTTCCCCCTTTTACATGCTTGGAGGATGAGGCCCTCATCCCATACCTACTCGACAATCACGATATCCTGTTCAGCCATGTGCTGCAGGATGCACAGCAGTGGGATGCCCTGTGGATGGAACTTCTCAGGAGGGTTAATGATGTGGGTAGCCACAACTGCACATACCAGCAGGTGCGCAGACACTGTACAGACCTCATTAGATGGGCAAAGCAGCGTGCAAACGCAATCGCCAGGGAACAAGGTGCAACAGGTGGTGGACCACCAACACAGTCCCCAGTCACACGTACAGAGGAACTACTGGCAAACCTGGGGACACCTGCAGAACCACATCCACAAGCCTTAGCCGATATTGTGGAGGTGGGTGTCTCTCAACCACTGAGCCTGGAGTTGTCTGGTAAGTCAGTACTGCACCTATAACAACTATATTCCATATAGTTGCATGTGTCACTGTACAATATGTAATGTAACATCATATGCAAGACATGTATACACACATGCCGCATACTATAGTATGCTACTCTGTGTATGCACACATGTGCATACACCATAGTATAGTCTAATGTACTGGTGTATGTGTTATGCACATTGCTCCCTCTAACCTTTATACAGGGGTGGATTATGCTCATACTGCTGTGTTACTCCTATTTAGGTACCTCTGGCGTTCTGCTGCGACAGCAGCCCATTGCAGGTGAGAGTGTTGTTATTTATCAGGAACCGTAATGCACAAATCTATCTGCCATGTGGTCATTCACAACATGTACACATAATGTATGGTCCTGTTACAATATACAGGTCGGACCTGCAATGCATCACAATGACCGTCCATGTGCAACACTTGCAAGCTATGTGAATCATCTGACGAACATGAATCCCCACAAACTTTATTGCCAGATATATTGACAGCTGTGCATGCAATGTTGGAGGTGCTGTTCACTTTAGGGATGTACAACAGATCTCATCTACACATGTGGTGAATACAAACAGTACTATACAGTGGGCTGGAGTATGGCCAGAACACAGGTTTCACTGGTATGGATCATAGCCCTGCTATGAATGTCACACAATGTGATGTGCTATCTTGACATGTCCATGACATCTATTGGCCTGGCTGCTACCCTGCCTACCTAACCTGAAAACATATCCCACATACCACCCGTTATCTGCATAACCCTGTTGTCAGTGGAGCATATATGTCATATGGGACAACACAGACATGTGAAATAGATGCCCATCACAATACTTTGGACAACACATGTACACACATGGTCATGGAGGATGGCCAGAGACATGCCCAGTATATCCTTGTGTAGATGGACACATAGTAGTGCATTCCGAACAGCCCTGTGCTACTAAGTGTTTGAGCATGCCCAGTGACACCTTGTGTCGGTTATGTGCCTCTGTGTATGGGCATGGCCATTGTAACCCTGTATAGTGGTAGTAGTCATCCATTCCACAGATGGGCATACTCCATGCCAGGATGGATTCCTACTTTGAACACACAGGCTCACAGGTATGTACATCTTAACTGCCAGCATCCCTGCTAATGTCCACATTCCCAGATGGTCATAATGACAGCCTTGACATGTGTAGTCTGTGTGACGTGATTCGTAAGTATGTAGTATTGTAATAATAATCTGTAAATAGGCAGATGTTCCGTACCCGACACTGGCGCGCGCGCACGTGTGTGTGTGTGTGTGTGTGTGTGTGTGTGTGTGTGTGTGTGTGTGTGTGTGTGTATGTGTGTGTGTGTGTGTGTATGTCTGTCCCCATTTGCCGGTGGACTCTAAATTGCTTTTAGACTGCCCACACTCCTTACATTTCTTATACCCACTGTTAGCAAGGCTGATGATGTCACTCATCTACAAATACACCTCTGGGAGGGCTGTGTCCCAATAATCTCAGTAGTGTGTTCTGTAACTGCGTAATGCTGTAGTGTAATAAAGTAGTTAGGTTGGTGTTCTAGTCCCACACTTGCCGTGTGTGTGTCCATTTGCCTGAGGACTGAGTAATGCTTTTATACTGCTCACACTCCATACATTTCTTATACCCACTGTTAGCAAGGCCAGTGATGTCACCCATCTACAAATACACCTCTAGGAGTGTTGTGTCCCAGTAATCTCGGTAGTGCATTCTGTAACTGCGTAATGCTGTAGTGTAATAAAGTAGTTAGGTCAATGTTCTAGTCCCACACTTGCCGTGTGTGTCCATTTGCCTGAGGACTGAGTAATACCTTTATACTGCTCACACTCCATACATTTCTTATACCCACTGTTAGCAAGGCCAATGATGTCACCCATCTACAAATACACCTCTGGGAGTGCTGTGTCCCAGTAATCTCGTTAGCGCGTTCTGTAACTGTGTAATGCTGTAGTGTAATAAAGTAGTTAGGTCAGTGTTCTAGTCCCACACTTGCTGTGTGTGTGTGTCTGTTTGCCTGAGGACTGATTAATGCTTTTATACTGCTCACACTCCATACATTTCTTATACTCACCGTTACCAAGGCCGATGATGTCACCCATCTACAAATACACCTCTGGGAGTGCTGTGTCCCAGTAATTTCGGTAGTGTGTTCTATAACTGCGTAATGCTGTAGTGTAATAAAGTAGCTAGGTCAGTGTTCTAGTCCCACACTTGCCGTGTGTGTGTGTCCCCGAGTAATGCTTTTATACTGCTCACACTCCATACATTTCTTATACCCACCGTTAGCAAGGCTGATGATGTCACCCATCTACAAATACACCTCTGGGAGTGCTGTGTCCCAATAATCTCAGTAGTGCGTTCTGTAACTGCGTAATGCTGTAGTGTAATAAAGTAGTTAGGTTGGTGTTCTAGTCCCACACTTGCCGTGTGTGTGTGTGTCCATTTGCCTGAGGACTGAGTAATGCTTTTATACTGCTCACACTCCATACATTTCTTATACCCACCGTTAACAAGGCCAGTGATGTCACCCATCTACAAATAAATTTCTGGGAGGGCTGTGTCCCAGTAATCTCAGTAGCACGTTCTGTAACTGCATAATGCTGTAGTGTAATAAAGTAGTTAGGTCGGTGTTCTAGTCCCACACTTGCTGAGTGCGTGTGTCCCCGTTTGCTTGAGGACTGAGTAATGCTTTTATACTGCTCACACTCCATACATTTCTTATACCCACCGTTATCAAGGCCAATGATGTCACCCATCTACAAATACACCTCTGGGAGTGCTGTGTCCCAGTAATCTTAAACTGCGTAATGCTGTAGTGTAGTAAAGTAGTTAGGTCGGTGTTCTAATCCCAGACATGGCAAGTGTGTGTGTGTGTGTGTGTGTGTGTGTGTGTGTGTGTGTGTGTGTATGTGTCTGCTTAAGACAAGTACAGTGCTTTGTAGTATTCGCTGTAGTGTGTTCCCTAAATGCGTGTTGCTGCAGTGTGATATGGTAGGGGTTTGTATACAGGACATGGCAAGTGTGTGTTTGTCTGTCAGAGCCTGTGTAGAGGTGGCAGTGATTGTCTTATCATTGTACATGTTTGGGAGCAGGTTTTGTAGTTTTCCTATACAGTATCCGTCTTATGACACATTGGCTACCTCACGAGGAGTACAGCTGTCAGTCAGCCACGGCACTGTGTTGGCAAGCCATACCTATACGTCTGGCAAAAGGGTTGGTAAATTAAGTATGCAGCCCTACTAGTACCCGGTATATGTCCCGCACCCATGTGCCATGCACATACAACCTTGCCTAGGATATCCCATTATGTTGCTAGTAACATGCACATTGAGGACAGATAGTAGGCATGGTGTGACTGCAGTGGCCTGCAGAGGACATGGCACCCTGTACATCGGTACAATAGACACATATATGTGGACATTGTGCCTTCACTATGTTCCACACTGAATGGCTGCAACATATGTGGTGCCATCATATGTGATCCACTAAGGCCAGACAATGCTGTACACATGTGCTCTGTATGGACCCATGCCACTGACACCACAGAATACCTGTCCATTCTATCCATGCAGGTGCAGGGCCGTCCTGCTCACTATAAGCAGGTGTGCCACACCAGGCCAGTACTGGCATATCGGGGTATAACAGGCTGTGTACACTACATGTGTCTGCCAAACTAGGTACACCCGTACATGTCACTGTACAGTATTGTGGGACATGCACATCCCAGGCAATGTCCATGTGAAGGACTATCAAACACAGACATGGCATGCATTGCAAAGCTATGGCCCTACACATTGGTAACCAGAATGTCAGGCCAGATAATGCAGTACCCATCTGTGTGGGACATTGCAGACACTACACGCCTACACTGCACACCATTGTTGGGTGACGCAATGGCAAGGATTACCCCTCACCCAGCCTTGTACAGCCATCTTGCACAGCCAAACACTACACACCCATGCAGCAATGCATACCTGCATGACAGTACTGGCACCCTGTGTCTGCATGTGAGTTGTGATGCTCCCAACCACAGTCACTCCCAGTATAAATCTCGTTGGCATACCAACAGTTGTCAAGCACTTTCACATGCCCTTGCCCATAGAACCTCCAGATATCCCCTGTGGTGCATGTGGTCCTGTGCATTACTGCGGTGTGGCAAACTAAGTAGTTACATTGTGCATTTGTCGCCCTGACAAAGGTGTCAATGCATGTCCATTAGAGTGTGGTTGTGGTGACAATGGCATCTGTTCACATGGACTGATGTGTGCCACACCTAATATATGTCGACTATATCTGTTCCAGATGGCACTCACTCACCTACACACATGTTCTTACAGCACTGCAATATGCCGCCTCTGTGGCACACATAATAATGTCATGCATATGTAATAGTAATGAGTAGTCAGGGGTTTGCCCCTGTACTATTCAGCATGTGGCAGATGATGCTTATGGTTAAGTCTCCAAGCCCATCCCTGGTGTACATTGCCTGTCCTGCACACACACTCTCTGGTGGATGTGAAGGTGTACACCTGCACAGCAGCAGCTTGTGTATTGTAACAGATGGAAATGGTCAGATGATGGCCTCTGCACCTATTGCAGTCCTCCTCTAGCTGATTGCATGTGGTACAGCTGTGATGGTGTTCCCATAGCCATCCGCATGATAAACACAGTACACTATCTAGGGAAACATGTTATTATATGGTCATGACAGTCACTGTGAGTGGTAACTCGATCTGGTGTTTTGACATGGCATCGCAGATGATATCTGGATGTACCTCAATCATTTTCCACAGTGGGAAATAGCCTAATGACAGGAGGGTGATGTGCCACACAACTACAGCATGTAAGTGTAGCTATGCTGCATTGAGACTAGTGCCTGTTTAACATGTGTGTAGTAATGGCTATTCTGCATGTTAAAATACAGACATGACAGTACTCTGTTCATGAGGGAACCCCATCTGTAGGGCCATCTGTGAACAGATCAGTGTGTGCAACCATTTGTTTTCTGTGTTGCACACCGAACACAATTCTGTGCACAGCAGAAGCATGGTGTGGGGATTGCAGGCAGTACATGATGATAGGGATATGTTACTGCCATCGCATCTCTGACTGGACGTGTCACATGAGACAGTGGTATGACTGACACTGTGTGGGATTCCCAGTGACAAGCCAATGATGGGCAACTGTTCATAGCTGTGGTCACATGTCTACTACACATTGTACAGTTGCCATGCAGTATATATGCATGTGTTGTGCTCCCTCTGCAAATGTATACCATCTGTTGTGTTGGGTTGCTGGTGATATCTATGCATACTGTCGTAGTTAATCCGGTATGCTGTTGTCTATCACTAAGCCATATGTGGGTTTAAAATGCAACACCATAGGCTGAATGGATTGATAGGTCCCGGCAGATCCGCCTGTCCCACTTCAGCTGACCATGACATCGGGCACTAGCACATCTGGGGCCCAGCTATTAACATCAACTTCTGTTGGCTCTGCACCACCTTCTGATGGTACCACCACTGAGGATGGAGCATGCCCCCCTTGGGAGCGGGACCAGACAGGTACATATCTGCTGTTGTGCAGTCCTGGACATGTTGTGTAGGTGGCTCCCTAAGGGGTTATGAAGCCAGATATGCCAGTTCAAGGGCAGAATGTCACATTTACAGGGTGATGCTGCCCCTCCTGGACAGCCCCCAGCACTGCCTCCTTTGCAGCTGTGTAGGTGCAGTGGCAGTTGCCCATGGCTGGAGACCTCTGTCCCACTGTTCCCATGGGCTTTTGAATGCTGAAGACACATCCCTATCCAGGGTGTATCCCACCCCCCCACATGTGTCATATACCAACCCTGTATGCTGTCATTTCTGTGCTCCTACCTATCCTCCACGGCCATACCTACACTCCTTCCCCAACATTTGATCCTCACCTATGGACACATAAGGCCATTTGGCTCCTAGGACACCATCTGCCCTATACATAGCTGTCCATTACACACATGTGCCCACTGGACACATGAAACCCTTGTAATATGCATCATAACATACTACTGTTATCCTCACCACTGTCCCTCAGGCCACGGTCCTGGTATACACATCACTCCTACATGGTCCAGGTACATGTGAGGAGAATGACCCCATTGTACATCAAAACACTACCTGTCTCTCTATGGTTACCCCGTTTACCTTTATCATGATGATGATGTTGCACACTGCACATTGTAGGAGTACTGTTCACACATACTGATTGGACAGGTACTGTTGTGTTAATGTACATTACATGCACAGAGTGATGTATACAGTCAATGTACAACTATTTGTGTGTATGACTGACACATGTCTGTCTGAGGGAGTCTTGTGATCACATAGAGCAACACCACTACATAATACAGGCGTCGCTGGTGTTTCCTGTTTCATTCATATTTAATGCTTTGTTGCCACATGGTATGTCCCTGATACATCTCTATGTATGTATGTACCTATATGCTGGACATAAACACTCACATGTACATCTACATGATGGGATAAATTCTTATACTGTTGAATGACTTTGCTGTATGATATCCTCTGGTTACAACCTCTTATGCTCGATTAGCCTCTACATTGCTTAACCAATGCAATACTCGCATACTGGTACCCAAACACGCTTACACCCGCTTGATCCCGCACTTGCTAATGCACCGGCATTGGTGCTTGCATCTGTCACTCACACCCCTGGGTGTAAGCGAGGACCACAATATTAACTTGTGATGCCTATTACATCATACTACATGACTCCAGTATCAGGACTGGCCACCCTTTAGGCAACAGCATCACGTTCGACTGTACAGAATCAGTAGACTGTCCAGTGACACAATCATATTTGTGTGTACCTCATACAATGTGCTCCCACCTTGTGATGCCTATTACATCAGAATACATGAATACAGTATCAGAAATGGCTGCCTATTAGGTGATGGCATGGCATTCGACTGTACAGAATCAGCGGCCTGCCTGTAGAATCATTCATATTCGTGTGTTCTTCTTAGGCATACCTTGTGATGCCTATCACATTGGACTACATGACTACAGTCATAGCCGGCCTTAGGCATAGGCCAACTAAGCGGCCACCTAGGGCACCGCTTTAGTGGGTGCACTTTACCAGTATTTATTTGGTCTAGGTAGACCAGGATGAGGGCACTGGGAGGTGTGGTGGGGCTGCCTAGGGCACCAGTTGACCTAAGGCCACTCCTGACTACAGTATCAGGAATGGCTGCCCATTAGGCAACCGCATGGCGTTCGACTGCACGGAATCAGCGGCCTGTCTGGTGAATCATTCATAATTGCATGTTCCTCTTACAATCTGCTCCCACCTTGTAATGCCTATCACATCAGACTACATGACTACAGTATCAGGAATGGCTGCCCATTAGGCGATGGCATGGAGTTTGACTGTATAGAATCAGCGGCCTGTCCAGTGAATTAATCATATTTGTGTGTACTGCATACACTCTGCTCCCATCTGGCTGATACATGGGAACCGAGACCCTGCATTACAAAGAAGTGGTTGGGTTGTGGTAGCCACATCCATCGGACGGGTCATGCTACCCCATACCTATTATAAGTTTGCCACCTTCTCAATTGGCCAAGGTAGGACTTTAGGGTTATCACCTGTCCCACTTTGTGAGGGACAGTGTGAAAATAATCAAGACATAGCACATGTCCAGATTACAGGACATTATTATATTCTACATTTCATTAATAACTGCATACAACAGTTATTTTATATATGACACTTCTATATGTTATGTGAAGTAGCATAAACAATTCAAATGCAACTAGATCAAGCTTTTATTTGTGCAAATAAGTGTAATCCTGTACTATGCATGGCTGTAGATATGTTTAGTTCTGGAATGTCTGACATTTCTACAGAACATGTCCCACTCTGGCCATTTGGAAAGGTGGAAACCCTATAGGACCTGTATGTAGAGATATCAGACTTTGCAGGGCAACACACCCACAGCCAGCAGAAAGGGGTGTACTTCACTGTTTTGCCTAAATAAAAGGTTACTCTTGTAGCATTATAGTTGCTTATACTGTTACCTATAACATTTAGGTGTTTCAGAGAAACATAATTGTTTTATGCTACTACTACAGACGATATAGGTAGTCTTTGCCCTAAATCACAGGACATTTGCCTTAATTACAGTTATTATGCAGGACACAACTGCCCACAGGGGAGTGTCCCTCGCAAAGGTGGACAGTTGGTAACCCCAAACCTATTATTCTATCAACTTTCTAAGGTAGTCGGCGGAACATGTGTTTTCTCTCACTATCAGACCTCTCATACAAATGTGGAAGAATAAACACTGAATCAGGGACACTGCATAATGACCTCCGGGACACATTTAGAAGGTTAGTGCTATTAACCTGACACATTGATGGACACAGAGCACATATGTATTCATACACATTGTCTAAGGTGCATGCAGTTTATGACTCTTACATGTTGTCATTATTCATTACATGTATTCCGCCACCTTTCCTCCTAATATCACTAGTTCTAGGATGGTTTAGTTGGGACTGTGTTAAGATTCTGATTCGTAATCATGGACGTCCCTGGTAATTGGGGACAGTTCAATGATATGGTCCCTATGTATTCCCCCAATGGTTTACGGACTGTCCAGTAGATGTGCTCTTACAGTTTGGGAGGTATGGGCATCTGCTATACCCACATCGGAAAATTACTTACACCCATGGGGCGGTCCTAATACATGTCTGCCAGCCAACACCTGCACGCCTAGCCCCATAATCGCATACCCATAGTTCCCCCACCTGCCACTACTCTACAGCACTCATCCTTACTGTGGTCGCAGTTGGACGCAGGTGGGATATGAACACACCCCTACACACTGTCCACTCTCCCCATGTCAGGGCACATGTCGTACGTTGTGTCAACCCATGTGTTATCAGGCTTTCACAACCTACTGTTCCATGTACAGCTGCATCCTGGTCATAATGGTGTTCCCCCATTGGTTGAAGGTACCAAATTTTTGGTGTCCCACAAGGGACATTGCTGTCCATGTTTAAAGTGTAGACCTTGTAGATCTCTCCCACTGGTAGTTTCCTGCTGGTGGTCTGGGAAGCAGTGTTGTATTTACCTTTATTGCATGTCTGTATGTCTCACCGACCTAGCTGGAGGGGGTGGTAAGTAGACGTTTGTTGAGTGGACCTCCCACCAACATATGCCCGGTCTAAACATGTTACCCATAACTGCTGTAATATAACCTAGGCCTATACATGTGTATATTTACTTTAACATATATATATATATATATATATATATATATATATATATATATATCTATTTACATTAATATATACAGACATATCTGCATATGTATTCATGCATGTATATTCATATCTTGCTGTTTTATATATATATATTTATTTTATTTTTATTTATTTTTTTATTTTACATTTGTTGACCGGGCTAGTCCAGCTGGATTAATGTCCATTTTCAGTGGAGGCCCGGGGAGAAAAGCTCCTCAGTTTAGATACAATAAAGAAGGTACCTGTGTTTTATTTATTTATTTATTTATTTTATTTATTTTACATATATATATGTGTGTGTGTGTGTGTGTGTGTGTATATATATATATATATATATATATATATATATATATATATATATATATATATATATATATATATATATATATATTATGGATTCACTTTAGAAGATCGAATTCCCAAAATCTCGAACTTCATATGGTCGAGACCAAAAGATCGAGTTTTGGAAACTTGAACTTCTAAAATTAAACCCAAAAAAAAAAAAAAAAAAAAGTCAAACATCGCTTTTGCAGGGGGGCTAAGGCCCCCTGCACTATGTGGGGGCTGTGCCCACACCCCCACTACTTAAATATACCAACTCCGAGATCGCTACAGTGGGGAAAGGGAAATCTCCCATATTGGCTGTATGGAAGTGCAAACGGAGATTTCCCACCTCCTGTCAACACCACAAAAAAGATAAAAACATTACGTACACACAGAGCGTACTAGAAGCCTTGCCTCTGTGTGCATGTAATGTTTTAAGGTAAGTAAAGTGTTATTTTTTACAACTTTACATATTCGATTTACTGAAATGTCGATCATATGGTCTCGACCATATGACATTCGAGATTTCAATAATTCGATTATGTAAAGTGCTTCCATACACACATATATATATATATATATATATATATATATATATATATATATATATATATATATTTATGATTATATGTACATCAGTGTGTCAATACATTCCCCGCTCATATGCACTTACACATGCGTAATGGTGTTTATAAGCTTCACCAGCATACTAGTGCCTTATTCATTATAATGCCGACACACACCAGTTATCTTGTAATTGATATGTAGCACGTTATACAGTGGACAGATGTCGCTATATGTTCATGTATGGATTACCAATGGTAATTGGAATGTGATAGTGTGATTTCACCTGTCCCTCTTCTGCACAGCCTATTATTGCATGTACTGTCGATGCTTGTATGGGCACATTCTTATTATTGATGTCAACAAATGGAATGCATGTGTTACAGAATTTGTACTTCAACATATATTGTTGTCTGCATGTGAGTATGCATATATACCTATTACGACCTAGTTGACCGCCATGGGGCGGTCCAGTCCATCCAACCCTGGCACACCTGGATCCATAATTGCATACCCATAGTTTCTCCACCCCACCCATGTTAAGTTTACATGCGTAACATCCATTATCCACTTGTTATTGCAGCCATGACACACCTTTACACGTTTCCCTCTCCAGAGCATTTGGGACCCTACACACATTCTGTCCTGCCTTGTGTATTCATATGATCTCCCGCCATGTATATTTGCACATATGTGCCTTTCCTGAGGTTATGGAATACGGCCATTTGCGCTTTCCAATTTTTGGAGGTCCCAGCATTGGGACTACATTCCGTCTGTGTGTAAAGTAGACCTAGCATTTCAACGATGTTACTCCCACTGGTAAAACCCTGCCTGTGGTGTGAGTAGCGGTGCTCTGCTCACTCATGGGCAGCTTTTTATGACATACTCTGAAAGCACTTTATAATACCAACATTGCTCTTGATTCCCTTCACATCCCTTGTGTATGCTTTACTGTTACAATGTCCATTTTATATATATATATATATATATATATATATAAATATTTCTCATGTATGTAGATATATATCTATACACACATATATGTGTATGTGTGTGTGTGTGTGTGTGTGTGTGTATATATATATATATATATATATATATAGACATATATATATATATATATATATATATATATATATTTATATATATATATATATATATATATATATATATATATATATATATATATATATATATGTATATCTATGTATATATATATTACATCTGTACATACAAACATACATTTCCTATGCTGGGAGCTGCTTACACCCGTGCAGGCGCACTCGCCTATACTTACTGTGCGTTACATATGTTTAATGTCGCTTATTTGTGCCTTATGCATTATGACAATACCACTTTGATTGAAATGATCTGGTTAATAGCCCCATGAGATACACACATTCACCTTTACATGTTTAAATGTTAGCTTTACAGCAGAGCAACATTCATTCCACAAGGAAAATTATATGTGCTATTGTCGACCTTGAACCGTGAATGCCTTTTCGTTAGGCGGATGCTCTAACCACTACACTATTGGTGTTCTGCCTCATTTATATGCATACACATGGTGCATAGTTGCCCGAACACACTCCTCATCACTTCACTTACACAGCAGGCATCCATCTACCTGTTGTGAAAAATGCGCCATTCCCTATTCCCTACTGCTCTGGACTCGTGTCGCATGTTGACTCACAACGAGGATATTCAGACCTCCATAGCCTATAGTCCTGGCACATATGTGTGTTCGATTGTCAGGGTGTTCATTTGGTCTTCCAGGTATAGGCTTGTCCGACTGGAGATTGGGACTGCCCTGTACCTAGCTGAAAGTCAGACTTAGCAAGGGGAGATCATTCGTTCCACTTTTAGCACCCTACCTGTGGTTGGGGATGCAGAGGTGTGCCCACCTATGGCCATCCTGATATATAACAGCACTAACTATTACGATGATTTCCTATATTGTGACCATGTTCATTCCTCATGTCTACATATATTTATAAATATATATATATATATATATATATATATATATATATATACATATATATATATATGTGTACGTGTGTGTGTGTGTGTGTGTGTGTGTGTGTGTGTGTGTGTATATCGGTCTGTACATACACATGCATTTACACCTACATGCTCATTTACATTTCCCATACCGTTGAATCACCGTCACCTACCGTCGCGCATACACGCTTGCATACCCACTTACGTCTCGGTTGCTACCTTTTCATATGGCCAAAGCGGGGCATTTTGGGGACACACATCAGATTTTACAGACCGACACATACCCACGGTCAGTACAAAGGTTAGAACTTTACTTATTTGCCTAAATGAACGCTTATTCTTGTAGCAGTTTGTTTGCTTAGTCTGTTTCTTGTAACTTTGAGTATTTTACATAAATAACTGTTTTATGCAACTGTTACATGAACTATGGAACATATTTCCTACAATCACAGGACATTTGCCATTGTATTATATTTGGTCTGGACACAACTACCCAAAAAATGACTGTCCCTCACAAGGTGGGGCAGGTGGTAACCCTACTTACATCTGCTTTACAGTGCCTTAAGCACCCTATATCCAACTGCCACTATGCAAATGTGTAAGGTATATATAAGCGATAATGCACATTGGGAGACGTGCATTATGGTCAGGTGTTTAATCCCAGGTCGTAGGTTCTGCAGGACTGGCTGGAGGCTGAGCAGTCTTGTGGACAACTACTGCTCATACAACTTGTGTCCAGCTGTATACAAGACTGGACACTGTGTCGTGACACCAAGTCTAATGTTTAGAACAGATACATATCCCATGAGGGATATTCAAAAATTGTGGGGATCGATGACCATCTTTGCTTTATGGCTGTAAGGTAGGGTTATACATGCAAGGGATACATAGTTTGCAATCCTGAGACTGCCTAGGGTGACACTACCTACTAGATATGGGTAGGGGTCACTATGTGCAGATATGGCTGCGCCTGTCTAGCAGCCTGAGTATGGCTGGTTTTGGTGGACATTCAGGAAGGGGGTGAGTGTGCTCTGAAGGGGATGATGGGTATTCAATTATGTATCCAGGTGTGTTGGGATTGGATGGCACAGTTCAGGCCAGACCATTATGTGGGTATGTACTGGTAACGTTTCTGTACATGTGTATTCCACATTTTAATGTTCACATGTTTGTGGGATTGTATTGCGGATGTGTATATTTGTTCTTTGGTTATCTTCCTGATTCACCCACCGCTCCCTCGTAGACCTCCAGTTCACCTATTGTGCATCCAACCCAGTCTCCCCTTGGCGAATTATTACATTACCCGTCACTCCCCACCCCCATATTCCACAAACAACATTCATCCCTTCTCTATTTGATGGCCCATGGCACAGTCAACAGAACACATTGCGTACACTACATATCTCTGGGACCAATATGGTTGTGATGTCTACACTAACATTTCAGATCATCCACATGCTGTACTTCATGCACATAGGTACTCGCAAATACTTATCTTTCATGACATGGTAGGTAGACCTGGGTAATACCCGTTCATCTAGGGGCCGTCCTGACAAGGACGACTTGGACTGTGAATGGGCAGATATTGGGTGAATGCTCTGACCATTGGTAGGGTTGCCACCTTTTCATATGACCTGGATGGGACATTTTTGTGGCACATATCTGAGTTTACAGGCCAACACATACCCACGGTCATTACAAAGGATGGTACTTTAATTTCATGCCTACATATAAGCGTTTATTGTTGTAGCGGTGTAGTTGCTAATTCTGTTTTGTTTACTTGCTTATTCTGTTTCTTGTAACGTATAGGTATTTTATATATGGACATATGTACTGTATGGGACTATTACATAACATATGGGACATAATTATGTCCTACTATCGCAGGACATTTCACATTTATTATGATTTTGGTATGGGCACACCTGCTTAGAGGGGGGCTGTCCCTCACAATGTAGGAAAGATGGTAACCCAAACCATTGGACTAGGCTTGGCAATTGGCGGCGTATTAACACGATGCGTTTTGCTTCCACTTGGTATAACTAGCAACACTACAATGGAATATGGGCACGGGGTTTTAAATATCATTGTTCGAGGGATGGGGACTCAATATTCAGCTACGTGCCTTTGTGTTTACTTCTTATCGTGGTGTTCGTAATGATGTCTTGTATGCTTTGCATACATTTCAGTATCCATGGACACTGACAGGAGTGATTACTATTAGAGGCAGGATGTACTAGTCAGCATTTTAGGTTGCGCGTCTGCAGCCGACATGTTCACGCCTCCATGCAGCTCTTGGACATGACCCTGCACTCGTACACGTTTCCTATGCACGTGGCCGTTACGGTAGGGTGCCTTCATTAATATGCATGTGGTGCTGCTGCACCATCTCTACGCCACACGGTCGGCACAAGGCTAACGCCGTCCTTGCGCTGAGCTTCATGAATCCCGGGGAAAGACTATTCCACTTATATGTCTTCGTCAGTACCCAAAATATTGCACAGATAATATATTGGACAGATCAAAATCAGACAGATTTCAAATTGCACGGAATGCTAACTTGGCATATTGCACAGAATGTTAACTTGGCATCGTTAATATTGCACGTAAGGTATAAGATTGTACTTTCATAGAGGTATTGCATATGTCTGTGAATTACTTCACCGTTGTAACTCCATACCTCTTTGTCTAGCATGGTGTATATTATTACTGGATTTCAGAAGTCTGATGGCTTGTGGAAAAAAGCTTCTATTAAATCTGGTGATTTTGCAATGTAAACTATGGTATCTCCAGCCTGAAGACAAACATGAGAACAGACATGGGCAGTGAGTGCAGTCTTTGACTATTTTCATGGCTCTGCTTAGGCACCGAGCATAGTGCAAGTCTTGGATAGAAGAGAGCATGGACCTGATAATTCTCTCTGCCACTTTCATCACCCTCTGGAGAGATTTGCAATCTGAAAGCATGCAGAAGCCGCAGTACCCAAGTGCTTCAAGAGTACAACCATTATACCACTGCCCAAGAAGTCTCCACCCTCAAGCCTAAATGACTATCACAATAAAACAAATGATTACTAGTCAGGATACCTTCAATGGTACCCCTATAAAAGGTTGTGAGAACTGAAGGTGGTAGTTTTGCTCTCCTCAGCCTTCTTAGAAAGTGTAGACACTGTTGCGCCTTTTTGACAATGTGATTAGTGTTTATTGACCAAGACATGTCTTCAGTGATATGCACCCCCAGGAACTTTCTGCTCTTCACTCTTTACACTGCTTTTTATTTGATTGTGAGTGGAGAATGAGCCTTGCATCTCTTCCTGAAGTCTACTATTATCTCCTTTGTTTTATTTACATTGAGAGCCAGGATGTTGTTGTCACACCAGACAATCAGTTGGTTCACCTCCTCTCTGTAGAGTTTTCGTCACCATTGCTGATGAGGCCCACCATTGTAATATCATCCGCAAACTTAATGATGTGGTTTGTGTCATACCTAGTGATGCAGTCATGTGTCAGCCTGGTGAACAGCAGGGGACTCAGAATACATCCTTGAGGTACTCCAGTGTTCACTGTGATGAGGTGTTGTTGCCTACGCATACCTTTTGCGGTCTGTCAATAAGAAAGTCTGGAATCCAGTTTCATAAAGGAGTGCTAACACCCAAATGGACTAGTTTCTCAATCGGATGTTGGGGGCTGATGGTGTTGAAGGCTGAGCTGAAGTCAATAAATAACATGCGGACAAAGCAGTTTTTGTTCTCCAGGTGTGCCAAGGATAAGTGAAGTGCCAGGGAGATGGCATCTACCATAGTGCGACTGGATGTACAAGCAAATTGGAGTGGGTCCAGTGTTGCAGGAAGACTGGGTGGTAGTCATTCAGCCTTGAGGGTGGAGACTTCTTGGGCAGTGGTATAATGGTTGTATTCTTGAAGCACTTGGGTACTGTGGCTTGATGCAGAGAGATGTTGAATGTGTCAGTAAGAACAGTAGTTAATTGGTCAGCAGAGTCCCTGAGCACCCACCCCAGGATATTGTCAGGACCAGCTGCCTCTCTTGGGTTTACTCATTGCAGCACCTTTGGAACATCCGCTGGGTGAAGGAAGGCAGAGTACATCTTCTTGGTCGGTGCGCATTTTCATTGCCATTTTATTGTCTCCCTTCTCAAACCTGCTGAAGTAGGTGTTGAGCTCATTGAGAAACTCCATGCTATCATCACATTGAGAAAGTAGAGACTTGTAGTCTGATATAGATTGTATACCTTCCCACAGATGGCTGGAGTCTCTCAGGTCTGAGAAATGACCCTGAATTTTCTGAGCATACTGTCCATACGTATTGAGCTCTCAAACTGGTTGCTATATGAACTTCAGAAAGGGATTTTTATTGTCAGTTAGTGCCACTTGTAACCATAAAAAGGCTATTTTATAGGTATATTCCTCTTAGGAAAGCGTATTTTGTATAGAAATGTACATTATGCAATAGTTTAGACAGTTATAAATATTATGTGCTGTTTCCACTATACACTGCCTTTGTTATGTACACTGTGAGAGGAATTAAAGGAAATAATTTACATACACATGACGGATGTTAGATCATACATACAGATTAAAGAACTGTAAACCTTTCATTGCTTATGTGTATGAAGAAAACAATAAAACAATAATGAAGTTATAATGGCAATGTACACACCTGTAACAACGGAGAAATACCGTGAAGAATCCTGTACACTGTGAAATCATTCCAACAGTAGTATTAATTCAGTAAGCAAGCATTTGTGGCAGCAACCTGCATGCTGTGAATGGCAGAAAGTGTGACTGTTCATGCATGCTGTGTATGTGTGTAGTGCAATCCAAAAGGACTGCAGATGGAATGTGGAAAGTTTTGAAAAATAAATTGTTTGAGTGCAAAAAAAAATCAAAAAAATATTTAACATCAATATCTAGGCATACAACATCAGGGGGATATATTTCCATAAGAACAAGATATCTGATTAAGGTGAGAGACAAAAATATAAGAAAGTGAAGAGAGGTCGAACTACAACTTTGAAAACTGAAATAAACAAGTTGGTCAAACAGATTAAGCATAGTGTGGGACAAGATCAAGAAAAAATTTGAAGAAAATTTATATAAAGATGTTAAGCATAATAGGAAACCTTTTTATACATACATAAGATGTGGACAGAGTAAAGATACCCAAATTGATAAACTGTGCAGATTCTAAAATTTATTCTCAGACACAACAGATTATAGATATATTTACAAAATCTTATGCAAAACAGTTTGGCTCCATAAAAGGGTTGATAAGTTGTCCTAGCGACATCCAGGTAACCCCAGGTACTGGAATCAAATTAGATTAATATTGAAAAATAACTGTGCAAACTGGATCCAAACTAAGCACAGGGAGGAGACATAATTAGTAACAATGACCTGAGAACACTTCAGCAAGAACTGACAGTACCATTATATCTATTATTCACTAGGTCATATAAATATGGGGAGATTCCTCAAGATTGGAGATATGATTATTAAACCTGAATTTAAGGGAAAGGGGAGTAGGACAAACCCAGAGACATATATATCCTTAAGTCTACTTTCATATTGTGAAAAAATAATGGAGAAGGTAATATTAGATAAATTATTGTCAGAACT
Source organism: Protopterus annectens (assembly GCF_019279795.1). Taxonomy (NCBI): domain Eukaryota; kingdom Metazoa; phylum Chordata; order Ceratodontiformes; family Protopteridae; genus Protopterus; species Protopterus annectens. The sequence continues at coordinate 1,233,459,284 of NC_056735.1, forward strand.
GGATAGGTTGGGACTTGAAACCATATATCAGGATACATATGTTGAAAATAGATCTATTACCACCTGTAACGTGATGGTCTATAACAAAATAATAACAACGATGAATGAAAATTGTGCTGTGATTTAATTTATATAGATTTAACTTCAGCATTTGACAGGGTCATGCACAAAACACTGATCAATAAATTAGTAGACCTAGGTATTGATGTACTCTTAATAAGATGGATAGGTGCATGGCTTACAAATAAGACATGGCACGTATCATACAGCAACTGAACAGGTGAAATCCTTGGTTACAGTCAAGGTGTCCCACAGGGCGCTGTCCTAGGCCCTTACTTGTTTAGATTGTATCTTTCAGACCTGACTTTTGTGTCTGAGGTATTCTACAGACTATATGCAGACGACCTGAAATTGGGTAAACTAATCACATGTGTTACAGATAAGGCATATCTGCAAAATAACTTGACTAAGTTGACCATTTGGACACAGGAGAATAATATGCTGATAAATATATCCAAATCTAAGTATATGAGATTTGGGAGACATGAAAGGTGAATATTTAATACAGCACACAGTGATTGAAACTGTGGACTCATGTAAGGACCTGGATATATGGGTAGATTCAGCTATGAGCTTTTCAATCAGATCAACCAATTGGTTAATGATAGTTAAAGAACTATAGGTTGTATAAAAAGATTTATAAAGTCTACAAAATCAAAAATGATGAGATCATTGTTTGTTAGTTACATTAGACCCAGACCTGAGTATGGAATAACAATATGGAAACCCTATAAGAAAACAAGCATGAGTAAACTGGAAAGAGTACAGTGGAAATATACCAAGAGCATCCATGGATGTGAAAATTTAAGTTATTCTGAAAGACTAAAATATCTGACCTTGTACAGTGTCTCTTACAGATATATAACAGGAGATCTTATTCAGGTATATAGGGCATTTAGAGACAACTACCTCTGGGAATGTTTGGGGTTATCAAAACGTACTAGAGAATCATCAGATAACCTATGTAGGAGATTTTATAGGAATGAGAAGTGTACTAATTGGTTCTCTGACAGAGTAGCTAATGCGTGGAACTGACTACCAAATTACATTAACACAAGTACTAGTTTAGATATTTTTAAGAACAGCCTAGACACGTACTATGGGAACAAATGTTTTTGTATACTGGCAAGCTAAAAGGGCATTAATGCCCGTGCTTGAAATATGTGTATGTATGTATTTATGTATGTATGTATGTATGACACATATACAGAAATGTCACTTTGACCAGCATATCAGGAGAATAATGTTCTGCTATCCATACTTACAGCTAACTATAGCAGATGTGAAATGTACGTACTTGCAAAATGAGGGGCATGGCCATGTGACATATACTAACATCCACATAAATCAAGGTGAAACTCATGTGCGGTCAGTCCCTTGACAACTGGGTTTGGTGTGTAGGAATGTCAGTATACCCCTAAACATGGGATGTATGTATGTGTGATAGAAATAGCTCAGATGGATAGAGACCCCATATAACACTTAGACTGAACAAACTTTCAAACTTACATGCCAGCAGTATTGTATAATGACATCAGCTGCAGGGTAAATGTATCCATTTTCAAGTTAGAATTATTTGAGTGTGACGCATTTCCGTAAGTGTAATCAATCATATTACGTGTCCTTCCTGCTGCAAATGCCATACCATACACAATGAAATGCATTACATTTAGCTGTGAAGTGAGCCCTGTTAAACATATTAGTAATACCAGTTTGACAACAGTACAGTAACATAAATCACACCCAAGTGAAACATTAATGTGTATTAGTAAGTGAATTGTTTACAATGTACATTTAACATGCACCATCTGTACTATGGCCTGTAACAAATGTTATTAGTTTTTGACAAAGAAGAACAAATGACAAGAGCTATCTCCTAACATTGATTACTTAATGTACTTTGTGCTAAATGCATGCATCTACATCATTATATTGGGCATCCTCATAAGGAAGCACAGCAATGACTACAATAACATCAACTACACACCACAAAACCACAAGAAAAAAATCATAACACAGATCCACTCACACTTTGTGACAATTCTGCAGCATGGCACACATAAAGAACTGACGAATAAGCCATTATTACCTTTAAAGCCCTGTATAGTGAACAAAATAATAATGCAAACATTAGAATATACCTTTTAAGTCATACAACACACCTCTGTATTTTGGGGAACTAGATCATGCTTATGAGCATCCTCTGTCATACTCAGCAGTTACATCTTGCCAGACTCGAAAACATTTGTGAGGTCAGACCACAGTGAGAGGTGTATCAACAACTGAAGCCACAGAAATAAGCATACCTATTGTCTCATAAAGGACACCCTTGAATGGATTACATCAGTATCTTTTTGAAATGGTTATGGTTCTCCTAACAGGAAGCCTGACACCTAAAAAACTATGGCCCTGTTAGTGTGACATATCACACTTCTTTGGCTAAGCCTCCCCTCTCTGTCACAATTGTCTGATAGATATACCTTAACAGATTCAACCCCCTACATGTCATGCTCTACACTCTACAAAGCTGTGCATTAACTGCATCTGTGACAGGAGATAGTGATGGATACATCTCAGAAGAACACACTTCAAAGTGTGAACTGAGAAAGGCTTGAGATGGGCGTTGACATGATGTGATTTCTGCTCAGTGCTCTGAATGTCAAAGTGAAGAAATTCAATGAAGTGTGGGTAAATGGTGGGAGTAACTATAACTCTCTTAAGGTAGTCAAATGCCTTGTTATTTAATTAGTGACACGCATGAATGAATGAATGAATGAGATTTCCACTATGCCTATCTACCATCTAGTGAAACCACAGCCAGGTGAATGGGTTTGGCAGAATCAATTGGGAAAGAAGACCCTGTTGAGCTTGACTCTAGGTTGGCACTGTGAAGAGACATGAGAGGTGTAGAATAAGTGGGAGGACTCAGCTGCTTGTGAAGTACGACTACTTTTATCATTTATTCACTTACCTGGTGAGGTGGGGGAGCAAGCCCCACTGGGGCTCTTGCTTCTGACTCCAAGTGTGCAGGCATAAGGGCATGACCCACTCCAGAGACAGTGAAGTGGAGAATTTGACTGGGACGGTACAACTGTCAAAGAATGATGCAGGTGTCCTAAGGTGAGCTTATGGAGGACAGAAGCCTCCTATGGAGCAGAAGGGCAAGGGCTCACTTGGTCTTGATTTTTTATATGAATACAGACCATGAAAATGGGGCCTCATAAGCCTTCTGGCTTTTTGGGTTTTAAGCAGGAGATGTTGGAAAAGTTACCACAGGGATAAATGGCTTGTGGTGGTCAAGCCTTCATGGCAATGTTGCTTTTTGATCCTTTGATGTTGGCTGTTCCTATTATTATGAAGCAGAATTCAATAACCTTTGGATTATTTACTCACTAATAGGGAACATAAACTGGGTTTAGACTGTCAAGAGACAGGTTAGTTTTACCCTGCTGATTATGTGTTGTTGCAGTAGTAATCCTGCTCAGTACAAGAGGAATCACAGATTCAGACATTTGGTGTATGAAAGTTGATGAAAGATGGGCATGTATCCAACACATGTTATTCTGAGGGATCAAAAGGATTCAGTAATGTTACTATTCACACAACTGTAATTTAGCCATATCGCTGTTTGCTGAGTAAGCTGCTCTTATCTATCAAAATTGGTTTGCACATACACATTGTTTGCTAACTGTTTTACCTCCTCTTAGTGACTTCTTATTTTTTTTTCTTGTCATAGATTTCAATTATGCTTTAGTATATAATGCTCAGTGTCTTTTGGCTTTTCCCGGTTAGGGGATGCCAAAGTGGAACTCCAGTCTGCTAAATGATTGGCAGTGAATTTTTACAGTGTCGAGTTGCCAGCCTGGTACCCAACCTTCAAGGAAGGCATGCCCACTCATACACCCACCTATCTGCATGTCTGCAACAGCTATAATAGCCTGCTGTCTCGCTGTGGCCATGTGTTCTGCTAAGTTCAGAGGAATGTAACAAATTTTTTTCATCCTGTTTGCACATCTGTATTAACTATGTTTTTTTTCTATGTATATTTATTGCTAATTTTATCAACATTTGATAGCTAAATTTTGTGTAGTGTTGCATTTGAACTACTGTGCTAGAGTGAATGCTAATGCGGTAGTCTCAACAGTTTGTGTTTATATTGTCTGAGGTTCTCTTTCTGTCCTCACTAAAATGCCTCCATCTATCTTTTGTGTGCTAAACACCATAATTGCTAACAATTTTTATTTTATTTTTTTTCTCTCTTCAGCTAACAGTCAAGCTTTGTATTTTTCCTCTCCATACTGTCAGTGTACAGTCAAAAGTCCTGCATACTAAATAAACAGTTGCAATAGCTCTATCTCTCACCTTGCAGCATCTTTCTTTCTCTGCAAAGTATGTAGGCTTAGTTTTTTAAGTTTTAAAATATACATATTTAAGGCATTATCTACTTTCTAGCAAGTTGGTTCACTGTGAAGCAGCTTGGCAGCAAGGAGCCCCCCAGTCTTCAAAGAATCTGTTAGTTTTCAACAAACTTATGTCTATTAAATACTGGACTAATCAGCCTGCTTTAAGACATTTCTTACCTGAGAGTACTACACAATAAAACCTCTTTTTTTTTACTATTGACAGTACATAGCCTTTTTCTGATAGACTTTTTACTGATTGTTTCTGGACTGTGCTTGCCTCTGGGCTTGACCCAACCTGCTCCGTTCGTCTACCCTACCCCATTTTCCACACACCCCCACTTTTCTTAAACTTATTAACCTAAACCACACCTTTCTAATTCATTAAGCTATAACTTACAGATACCTCATTCAAAAGACCCACAATTAATCTTTTTTCACTTTCTCCCCTCCCACATCACTAACCATTATTTCATCCCTCATATAATACTGTCTCCCCTACTGCCTCATATAACACTGTCTCCACATCACTATATCAGTACATGTCTGTCTCTACTAAACTGTAGACACTAATCCACCCATATTTTCTCCTATTACCCTACAATTTCACCATGTCAGTTATCACCACTCTTTTGTGAAACTCTCTCCTACTCATTACCCTCTACCTAGCCTCCCACTCCACTACCTTCATCACATCAAACATAACACACTACCCCTCTCCTACATTCCACACGATTACATACCATACAAAACCAAATATCCATTTCACATTTACATTAACTTTAACATATTGCTCTTCCACTATAACTATGTCCATACCCCCAACCCTCCCTCCTATCCAGATTTCTTTCATTGACATCGACTAATATCCAAGTTCAAACTCTCTCCTTCTGCAGTCACTAACAGAAATCAAACTCCAAGCTGATATACATCCTAACCCAGGGCCCACACAGCCACTTCCACCCCTCCCAATAACACACACCACACCTGCTAATACTACCCTCCACCTTCTTCCCCTAAAAAATTCCAAATCAGACTTGGTTATAACTAATTTTAACCTCAGAAGTATCACAAAAAAGTGTAAATTTCATACAGCGCTAGCTACCTACACTCCTGATATAGTAATTATTACAGAGACATGGCTAAAGCCTCACATTAAAAATGAGGAGATACTTACTAGTGGTTATAATGTTATTAGACAAGATAGGATGAACAAGTGTGGTGGAGGCATTGCCATCATGTATAAAAACTCCCTCAAAATTGAAAAGTTAATCTGTACTCCCCCAGATCTATCAGAAGCAGAAATTCTAACCACCCAATTTGAAGTAAATCACCATAAAAAATTGCCTCGTACCTACCACCAGGAAATAATCTACATACCATTGAAAGTCTCCTATCCTTGGCATCCTCTACTTTCAACCAAGAAACCATAGTGCTAGGCAATTTCATCTTGGACTGGCTATCCTGCTTATCTGACAAGCCCTCCAATTTTATGAATTTATTCAATTTCACCCAAACTATAAACTTCCCCACTAGAATCGATAAGCACACTAAGAAAGAATCTATTCTTGACTGGATACTAACCAATAAGCCCAACTTTGCCCACCAGGCTTGATGACTCTCCAATTCTCTCAGTGATCATTCCCCTACCTTTCTTCAAAGGAAATGCATTCACTACCCTTGTAATGTCATTTTCAAACCCATACGGAACAAACAAACTGTTTCCTCTACCATCTTAAATTCCCTACTTCAAAACTGCAACTGCTCACCTCTAAAATCACTCCACCTAGACCAAGCTGTACAATATTTTAATGACACCTTCCTCAACATCCTTAATAACCTCGCTCCAACAAGAAAAAATTGCTCCAAAGCCAAAAACCTACCTTGGATAACCAAAGATGCTAAATTTCATATTAAACAAAGGGATAGAGCCTGGACTGCTTATCAAACCTCCAAAACTTCAGAAAACCTCACCTCTTAAAACAACTAAGAACCCTAACTAAGAAGCAAATATTATCTGACAAACAATCTTATTTTCTAGCTTGTCAGCAAAAACACATAAATAACCCACCAACATTTTGGCAAAACATTAACTATCTCCTCAACCCTGGCAAAACCTCTCCCCTACACCATCTACAACAAATAGCACCAAATGTTTAGCATCCCAATTTAACTCTCATTTCATCACAACTATCACCTCACATCTAACCAACCCCTTACAGTGCCTACCTCTACTAACTCTAAACCTAACTACTTCTCCTTTAAACCCATACAAACCTCTTATATGAAAAAACTCCTATCAAAACTAAAACCTACCTGTCTAGTAGCTGACCAACTCCCTAATGACTTCTTAAAAAACAGCTGCAAGCTCCATTGCCTATCCCGTATCTATCCTAATTGATCATTCCATCTCAGAACAATATATCCCCATACTATGGAAAATATCCCATATCACCCCCCTCCACAAGGGAGGCCCATCTAAAGATCTTTCTAATTATCAGCCCATTGCCATTCTCTCACCTCTAGCCAAAATCTTAGAGTATATTTTAGTGCATTTATTAAAACTGTATTTGTCTTAATATTGCTACAACTCCAGTGCTGTAGGTTGCACTGCATCTGAATTGTTTAAGTGCGTTTTAGCTGGTATTCTGTAGATATACACTTCTCTGTATATGTAGACTAGCTACTTATTCTACTGTATTACTGCCTCTTAAATCATATTTTCAGTTGTGCACTTGCCTTGCTTCATTTAAAAAGTTTTAAATTGCTGATTTTGTAGAGTTTTAATTGCATTTACTGTTTAGGGCTACACGCGCAAGCGCATTAGCCTTTTCTGTGTTTATTTACTGTATTATTGCATTGTTTAGCCTGTTTTAACCAAACACCCCTCGCAAAAATACTATCTTGTTTGCTCGTTTCCCACCTTTCCTAGCTAGTATAGTCCAGATCCCAGGCTTTGCTTGTCTCAGGACTTTATTTTCTGTGGTCAGAGCTACCCAGACCTTGCTGTGGTAGAGGGAAGTCCTACTGCTTACCAGTGGGAGTGGTGAGCATTGCACTGCCTGTCTAACACTAGAGGACTGGTTTCCAGCTCTGAAGTTGTAATTTTATTAGTCTTTTTGGGCTGATTTCTATCCCTTTCAACTTTCTGGCTTACAAACGCGTGTGTTTGTGCATTCTTTGCATCATGCAGCACTGCGGGGCTATGGTTAAACTATTGCAGGTGCCAGAAAGTCTACTCTTCAAATTTTCCCTTAGAACTAGCTGGTTTCTCAGTAGTAGCACTAAAATCTGAACCCCTGTGACTAGCACTTGCTCTAAAACCTGCTGGAAAACACTATGAAGCCTTAAACTGATGCAAGCACTCAGCTATTCTTGTCAATAAGGATAAATTAATCGTAGGCACTAAACAGCCTATAATTGCAAAGTACCTTGCAAAGGTAAGGGAAAACAGCTCTTAAAATTTACAAAAAAGCACCTAAACGAGCATGTCCAAGGGTCAGCTTCCAGTGATTTCTTCTGTCCACCTGGTGAATCTGGGCATACTGGGGCAATGCCGCAACTGCCTCATGTACACAGACAATCCTCTCCTCCTACCACCCAACACTACAACTTGCAAGAGATGCACTTACATAGCCAACTGGAAGCAAAGCTCTCTCCAGCCAAGATTGTGCGAGACAGTCAAGAGGAGAAGGCTAACACCTGCACTACACCTCAAGCAACACATAGCCCTTCAAAACCCACACCATCAACACCCACATATAGCAACACTAAACCCACATATGCAGAGGCCCTTAACATTAACCTACCCAAGCAACAAGGACCTCCAAAGCTGAAACGCAAACAAACACCAGTCACATCCAAAGTGACACATAGCTCACAACAACAGTAAGCCACCCAACAACAGCCCCTAAGGAAAGACAATGTACCCAACACTTTAGTCATAGGTGACTCTATAGTCAGGCACACTGATGTCCCACTCAACAGGCTGAACAAGGAGAAAATTACAGTCAGCTGCCTGTTGGGTGCCAGGATCCGCCACATAATGCATGCACTCAAGTCACTCCACAACAAGTGCAAATACGACTCTGTCATTGTCCATGTTGGACTGAATGACTTGAGACGTACCTTCCTGGACAACATGAAAAGAGACATGGCAGAGCTCTCAGATCATGTGGCCCAGGCAGGTATGTCCCTAGCCCTGAGTAGCATCCTGCCTTCGCCCAGAATCATACCACAGTATAAGGACAAAATGATTGACTTCAGCAATTGGCTAAGCTTCTGGTGTCATTCAAAGGGGATCCAGTATCTGTCTGCCTGGGAAGACATGATCGACAAACCACAATGCTGTGCCAGAGATGGTCTGCACCTGTCACCCTTAAAGTTCTTGCCACCCCTATAGTGCCTTTTTTAGGCAAGGTTCAAAGGACAAAACCACCACTGTAACAGTTAGAAGCATGCAAAATCTGAAGGTAATGCTACTCAATGCTAGAAGTCGAAACCTCAAAATGCACTTTCTCGAGGCACTCCTAAAAATGGAGAACATCGATATCTGTGCAGTGACGGAGACCTGGTTCAAGGCTCCATAGAGCACCCCTGCAATACCAGGCTACAACTCTTACCACACTTTTCAGCCACCAAACCAATACCGAAACATTAAAGGTGGAGGAGTGTCCATATTCACCAAGGATATTCACACCTCCAGGCTAGTTGCCCAACACAATGCATCTGAAATTCTCCAGGTGCAACTAACACTAGGTAAGACTGCAATCCAAATTGTAGCTTGCTACAGATCCCCCACTATGCCGCAAGATTCTCACTACACCTTTCTAAACATACTGGAAAATATTAAGATACAACCAAACATCCTAATACTGGGTGATTTCAACTACTCTGCCATTAACTGGGAAAACTACTCGGGTACCAACACCTTTTCCCAATGATTCTTGGAATTCATAAATTCCAATGCTCTGGATCAACTAATCCATTGTCCCACCAGGGGCTTCAATATCCTAAACCTGGTCATTACCAACATGGGAGATAGATGCTCCACACCAGTGGTCACCCCCTCATTGGTCAGGTTTGACCATAAGCAAATCACCCTTGACATTCACATCCCACCCCCACCCCCCAGTAAGGAAATATCCGTAAAAAACTTCTCCAAAGCCAACTTCATGCTACTGAAGTCAGAAGTGACAAACTTCATGACACCCATGCAGACGGGATCTGAAAATTCGACTGCTGAATCCTACACTAAGGCACTGTACGAGCATATCCACTCGTGCATTAATTGTGCCATCCCAAATAGAACCAAGATGCTCTCCTCCAAAAAAAGGAAGCCAATCTGGTGGTCCCCTGCCATAAACAAACTATACAACAGAACGTTTTGTAGATGATCTTTTTGTTCTTTGGAAGGGAACAGATTTACAGTTGCAAACTATGTTTTCGATCATGAATAATTTGACCACTTGTCTTAAATTTACAATGCAATACTCAGCTCAGAAGATACGATACTTAGATTTATATGTTGAGAAGCTTTCAGATGGTATGATAAATACAGGGGTCCATCGTAAAGCTTGTTATAGTAATTCCCTACTTATGAGGTCCAGTATGTATCCATCATTTGTCTTCAGGAATATAATGAAGGTCCAGGCGATTAGGGCTTCTAGATTGAACCCTATGGAAAATGGTTTTAACATTGATTTAGATGACCTTAGAGATAGATTGATGCATAGGGGATATGGTGGAGAAGAGGTAAACCAATACTTAAGGGAAGCCTGTGAGCTCCGTATGACTTCAGCCTCACCATATTTTGGACCGAGATGTCCCCTAGATAATGTAGGGGAACATAGTACTCATTCGAACGTTAAGTTCACCACTTATTTTTCATCAGATCATTGGAAGGTTAAGGAGATTATTGGCAAACATTGGAGCATATTACAGGTTGATGAAGGTATAAGAGAGATAGTAGGGGATGAACCTCGTTTTATTTATAGGAATAAAAACAATCTAAAAAGATTGCTTTGTTATCCAAAATTTGATAGAAGTCGTAAAGTTACTGGACACACTAGGCCCTGTATGCAGTGTAATTTTTGCTCTTATATAGATGAGAGCACTAGTTTTTTACATCCTGACTCACATGTAATTTTTAATACAATCATTGAAGCAAATTGTATGACATCTCATGTTGTATATTTGGCTACTTGTAATTCATGCAGCTTGTTCTATGTTGGCAAAACTAACCGCCCTCTGCGTGATAGAATGAGAGAGTATGTATATACCATATTAGGAAAGGCACACAAAGTAATGCTTTGGCTAAACATGTTACTCTATTTGGAGAAGGACACACCTTCTCATTCAAAGTTTTAGAAGTAGTAACACCAAATAAGAGGGGAGGTGATGTTCTAAATTACACTGAGAGTAGGGAATGTGAATGGATAGTTTTATTAAGAGCTGACCATGGATCAGGCCTCAATGAACGCGCCTCAATAAAACCCAAATTGAAGCAGCGTATGAATATAAAGTGAATAGAAACATTAGTTTTTATTAAGTGAATGTATGATTTTAGTGTGTATGCATGTATTTTTATAGGTTTGCATGTTCTTATGTAGATCTTTTTACACATATATTTATGCAGCTTTATATTCATATATATATTTATTTATATGGGAACATGTTTTTTTTTTTTGTGGCAATATTGCTTTAAGGGCTGATTAAACTCTTTATATGATAGGCTGATTAATTAACTAATGCTGCTTTTATATTTTGGTTTCTGTTGTTTTAGTTATAGATCTGATGAAGCTCATGTAGCGAAAGCGCTTATTTGTTCTCCTAATAAAATTTGATGTTTTATACAAGTGGATTTGTCGCTGTTTGGATGTACTAGGAATCACCTTTGCCTTACTCTCAATATATATTTTTATTGATTTTATTGGACTCTTTGTTGAAGAGGGGCATTAACTTGTATTTGCAGCAGTTTTTGGATTTTATGATTCTAAAATTTGAACTAATGCCTATCTGGGTGCACATGTTATAGAAATCAGTGTTAATGGCATGTGCCACAGGACAACTGTCATCACAAGGATCACAGAACACATTGAATGGCATGAAATCCTCAATGTGTTGAAAGGCCTTTGTTAGACCTAAAAGTGATAGAAAGAATTTGATGGAATGCAGTATGTGTCACTGTTTCATGTCACTACTCTTACGTTATGTTGTCCTTTGCTGGATTTTAACAGCTACATATGTACATCCACAATCTACAGAGCTGTGTATTAACTGTAGTGTCACAGGCAAAGTCTTTCCACAAGTGTGAGACAGAACATATTTGAAGGCATGACATCATTGTGTAAAGCATCTGTCTGGGCTAAAGCGAACTGAAGCTAATGGTGGAGCCTTTGCCCAGTGTAATTGTTCTCATTAGAACTGTGGTGGATGTCATTCATCTCTAGTACTAGAGTTACATGCACTAATACTGCTCAGTTAATGCTGGTTTCAAACACCTACCTAAGTACAAAAGCTACAGGATATTGTATAATCTGCATGTGCTACAGAAAAGGTCTTACTATAACTGCGAGATAGGGCACATTTGAAGGCATGATATCTTCATAGTTGTGCAAGGCATATGTGTGGCTTAAAACTGAAAGAAAAAGTGGAAGTCTCAATATCTTGCATGATGGTAGGTTTACACAACCACGTGTTGCATAATCCATTCATCCCTGTAACTGTAGAAGCACAGACATGCAGAATACTTACAGAATGCAAGATTCAAGCTCATGCCTAAGTTAACAAGCTAGTGAACATTGTATCATTTCTTGATGCCACAGGAGAAAGCTCACTACAATGGTGAGATAAATCATATTTCAGCAAATGGCCTCATCAGTGTTTAACAAAGCAGTTGTCTGGGCTAAAATGGATAGAAACTCAGGCTGTACATTTGATCTGTGGGTGACAGCATCCCTACCTATATGTAAATTTACACACACACACACACACACACACACACACACACACACACACACACACACACACACACACACACGCACACACACACGCACGCACACACACACACACACACACACACACACACACACACACACACACACACACACACATTCATTAATATTGAATGATTTACATCTGTTGTTACTGGTCCTAACAGTGCATTCTTGCTGTTAACATGATTTCCCACTCACACAAATGCACACTTCTTTGGTGTCAGGCTTGCCCTCTAGTATCCCCCTCCCCCACCCTATGCAAGTAATGATGACTGTGCCCTGTCCTTTGCACATTTCTTTGTGGCTTATGGCTGCCTATGTCTGATGCACACAGCGAACAGCTAATGCTTCTTAGTCAGATGTGTGCTGTAATCAAAAGTATTGTACTGGTTGCACTTTTTTATTCTGCACAAGTTTAAATGATTGTTATGTAAATTGTGATCCTCACTGTAGATGTTAAAAAAGGATAGTCCAATATCCGACACACGTAGGGAGGTGGAGAATAATGCCTTAGCTAAGCATATAAGTTCAGATAAAATGCATAGTTTTACATTTAGGGTTATAAAAACACTGAAAGAAGTATCAGAGGAGGATATATTGTGTTGAATACTGAGAATGTTGAATATAGATTGATTAATTACTTTCAAGCAGATGTGCTCCCCTTTTTGTTTTTGCCTAGACATCAGAACTGTGATTTGAGCAAGCCAAATACATGCTCTATAATATTTCTTGTTTATGCATGTACATTATTGCAGCCTTGCTCAGTGGCGTTGTGTAGGTTTCTCATGGATGTCATGAGCCAAGTTTTAGTGCATAATCTGCATTCTCAATAGATGCCCTTGTGGAAAGTCACCCGTAGAAAACCTTGTATACAGGTCATGTGTATGTCATTTGTGTGAGTCATGAAACCTGCTAGGGTTACCTGGACATACATTGTAGATAATCCCTTGGGTATTACAGACCACCTGACAGTTGATATAGTGATATCTTTTTCTGTTGATGTACCTCCTTTCCTCTTCACCAGCTGGGGCTTTTATGTCAGTGTTTGTGAAGTCTACGGCCTTCAGAACCTCAGGGAGATGTCCTATACCATACAAATGTTGTATAGTGGTGGCTGTCTCCTCTGGAGTGCATGGAAACCAGATATTCTCCCTTACATGTTGTGGGACTGCATTTAGAAATTGGTATAATATTTTTGAGGCTGAGTCCTGTGACACCCTGGTATATCACTTGTGAGGCTCTGAAAAGGGCCTGTAAGTAGCATATGTAATGCTAAACAAATGTTTTTTTTTCACTGGGATGGGTTGTACATTGTTTCTCTGGGGCCTCAGGTGAGGGAAGCAGAGGGTTAGAATTTCCGCTAAGGTATCCATACCCACCCTTAGCATGCTAATATTTCAGTATCATGAAGTCTATCATGGGTCAAACATGGTCTGAATACTCTTCTCCTTCTAGGCCCAGGTCTGGCAGCAGCAGAAGCATCTTGTGTTAAAGACTGTTGCACATGCAAGTTTATAATAACAGCAGCAAACCATAGCATTTTTTCTAAGTATGTTGGTGATTGCATTACCAAAAGTATTGGAAATGAGGCCAAAAGGGAGCAATACATGTATGTACAAATTTTAGACATTCTGGAATTGCTCTGCCATGTTGAGTTGCTTTGTTAGCATGCCATTCACCTACTTATGTCTTCATTAGCATATTCTGCCACTTACCCTTGTTTTGCAGCCAGGCTTAAATTACAGAGCTGCTTAATGAATACAAAATAGCACTCTCACCACTGCTGATTACGCACAATTGTACAGAGCAGATTTTACTCTTTCATGAATCCTGGCCAATAAGTCAAAGATATCTGCCAATAGTACAGTTTGTATGTGTTTGAATTGTGTGTATGCATGTTTGTGTGTGTGTGTGTGTGTGTATATATATATATATATATATATACACACACACACACACACACACACACACACACACACACACACACACACACACACACACACACATATATACACATACACATATGTACACTTTCTAAGATGAAGCAAATTAACAAATTATCATTTTATATGTTTACTTTTTACATGGTTTTAGGACTTATTTAGTATTAAAGAATATGTGATGCATTTGATGATGATTTGGTGTATTCAATATATTTAAATGAGATTGTTTATTTGTTTATTGAACCTATGATTTCGATGAAGTCTATTAGTGACAAAAACACTTAATTTGGAATACGTTTTTAATTGTGGAGTTTTGGTATTCTTTGCGCACAGTGTTTGATGTTCATTTGTTGTTATTGCCTATCCACTGGAAACATATAACATAGATAAGAAAACAAAGGGGAGGTGGTGACACAATCATGGATGTGGAAGGCAATGCAGAAGGGGGGATTAGACACAAACAGATATAAATATCAACTAGTTGACAATAAAAATGTAAAGCAATATAGTGACCAAATGCAGGTATAACATCAGAAAAATCTAACAAATTTACCTGCACTATAATACAAATGTCAGGAAACAAGCATCTAGCTGCAACCTATACAGGACATACCCCCCAGTTTTCTTCTCTTCCATTGTGTAAATCTCATTTACAGGCTGAGGCCTAGCAGTAGTGAGAGAAAATTCTCCAGGGAAGCATACAGTAGATATGTGTCACATACTTGCAGAATATAAGAATATAAGAGTCAAAAGGCATTCAACACTAAAGGGAGTTAACCGCACATCCTTTATCACTTGTAATAAAAGAGAGTAAAAAACATAACAGCTTGAAGGGACTTGAAGCTACAACCTTCCTCATTTAGAGTGTGCAAATGACTTCATTTACTAGGGGAATGGGCTACAGCAGCAAAAATGCTTCAGGGAAATATACAGATGTTGGGTGTCACAGCTGCAGAGTGAAAGAATAAAAGAGACAAGTTGTATACAACCATGAGAGGGTGTGAACCCACAGCCTTCTTCCCTAGCAGTGTACAAAACACTTCACTGAGGGTCTGAACTACAGCAGCAGCAGCAGCAGTGAATGAAAAGCCTTCAGGAAAACACACACATCAGTTGGCTGTCATGCTTTAGTAGAATGAAAGATTAAAAGAGACAAAAAACACACACAATCCTGACTGGACTTGAGCCCCCAACCATCCTTACTACTAATGAAAAGTACTTCATTTAACGGCTGAGCAACAGAAATAGTAAGACAAAAGACTTCAGGCAAACACAGCAATTGGGTGTCACAAACACATGAAGAATGAAAGCATATAAAAAAGTCAACAATGATTCCTTAGCACCCAACCTTTTGGGTCTAATCTATCACCCTCAGGCCCAGTTAGTATTGTATTACTTCTCAAGGCAAACTCTTGAAATCCTGACAACTGTATTGACTGTTGTACACTATCTACCAACTGCTGTGCAATGATGCTCAGCTCATGTGTGCATCTGATGCCACCTGAGGCCAATATATGTAGTGCATGATAGTGGTTGTACTTAGTAGTTGGACATATGGAATATGGTAGTCTAACTCTTTGCTATATGACAAGCAGAGCCAGTGCTCAGCAGTTGTACATGGGCATCAGTGGTGCTTTTTTTCAACTCACTACTCCAGTATGATCACAAAACGTAAGCAATTTGGAAGCTCTAGAAGGGCATGTGTGAGGGGTGTTTATTTTTTTTACCAGATTATGGGGTAGAAATGAGAGCATGGGAAAGAGATAAGAGGAAGTAGACACACAGGGCAGTAGTTCTGCACATGTGCCAGTGTCATACTGAAGGGTACCACTGAATAATTCCAGAAAGCAAAAATGTACCTTCAGCAGACCAAACACAAGCTCGGTGATTATTTTTGTGTATGAGTGGGCATGGCTGTACCCATGAGCCGTATGATTTTTGCAGATTTCTTATGGATGCCATGAACAAGGGTTACCCGTGGGAAGTCACTCTCTCACAAACCAATAGTATAGGTCAGAGGTGCACCATATGTGGGAGTAATGATAACTGCCTCACTGGCCTACACACACATTGTAGATGATACTATGTACACTGCAGAACATCTAGCATTTGGTGGAGTGTTACCCTTTGTAGTTCATGTACCTCCTTTCCAGTTCACCAAGTAAAGACCTTTTTTTCATTATGGGCAAGTCTATGGCCCCCAGTCTTTCTGGGAAATAAGGTATGTCATACATAGATATAAGATGTTGTCTCTCACCTCTTGAGTACATGGGAACCACACATGCTCACCCACATGCTGAAGCATGGCATAAAGGAACTGATAGAATATTCTTGAGGCAGATGCCTGAGATACCCCTGCCGTGTCCTTAGTATGTCACTGAAAAGTCTGTGAAGCTAATATATGTAAAGCTACACACAACTTAATGTTCACTGAGATAAGTATTCCATGATGCCCATGATGCTGCAGATGAGGCAAACACATTTACACAGATTCTTGGACAGTGTCCTTATCTACATGGTACTGGTCT
Source organism: Protopterus annectens (assembly GCF_019279795.1). Classification (NCBI taxonomy): domain Eukaryota; kingdom Metazoa; phylum Chordata; order Ceratodontiformes; family Protopteridae; genus Protopterus; species Protopterus annectens. The sequence continues at coordinate 1,233,476,212 of NC_056735.1, forward strand.
ACAATGCGTGTGTCATAGACTCCTTGAAATATTGAGCATGGTTTGATGGCCTGGTGCCTTTGTAGGCAATATCATGCACTGACAGGTGCAGCAGGAGCAATGAGAACCTTTTGGAGATGCACATTTACTAATGCAATGGCAACCACTAAAATTGTTTAGCAATAACCTTATTGTGAACACAAACTTTTAGCTTAGTTCAAATGTGCTGTGAGAGCAGACCCATTGCTCAGCATTTATACATTCATGAATTGCTGTTATTGTCCTCATTAGGATACTCAGAAAGGCTCATTTTAATAATGTTGCTCATTGCCATATAGTTGTATGGCCATTCGCATATAATACACCTGAAGCTACTGCTTGGCCTACCCACTTTATTGACCCTATTTTTCTCAATTGCACACACCCTGCACATGGCCATTCATCATGCAAATTTACTTACCATGATTTGGCAAAGTTTTGAGAATCCCAGTGAATATGCACTTTCTTTGACATATCACAAGTGAAAATGGCCTACAATATTGTAAGAATGACCAACTAACAATCCGAAATATCACAGTGTGATTATATACTCTTCCTTTTTTTACTTTTTGTACAAAATGTTACGTCATTACACTTCCAGTATCCCCCTTTCACCCTTTTCCTTTTATACTTAACATCAAGTGTTCTTACTAGTTTATATTTATCATGAGCTCTCTATGCCAATTACAATGTACATGTGTAACAACCAGAAGCATGCCTGTCAGCTTCAATCTTCTTAGCTCTATAGATATTCTTCTCTGGTCCCTTTTACTTTACTGACAATCTCTTCTTTCCTTCCCAGGTTGCGTATGACTCCTGTTATTGATGAATCGGTTATAGGTATTATGTTCCTTGCTAGTACTTTTATACTCTGAACTATTTATATCTCAAGTATGTATTTATTAATCATCTCTAGCATGTATTGACTAATCACCTTAAGTGTGCTTGTACTGGTATATAATGCAATTTATTTTCTTCTGTTAAAATTTTCCATTTGTAAAAATGCTAATTTTTAAATACCTCATGTGTAAATTCTTTGTATGGAGCTTTCTTTCCCAGGCCTCTACTGAAAATGGGTCTCTGGCCCAGTTGGACTTTCCCAGTAAACAAACGTAAAAAATAAAATAAAAATAAATAAAGATTAATAAAATATACAGTCTACAAGGGTACTATATAATTCCTTCAATTTTTTCCCACAAAGAGCAGAGAGTCCAAGCTTGCTATTTTTTCCTATACTGCAGTCATAGATACATTTATTTTTCTTTTTTGAGCTTTATTCTCAACCTCAGCCAATTTGGCAAAAAAGATGCAGCCTTTCCTTAAACTCATTGATCAAGTCTTTCAGTGCCTTCTTTTTCAAATGAAGTGACAAAACAGCGTTTACTTTGTTAAAAGTAAAAATATCTTTAAACTCCTGAGTATCTAACATTACCATAAACTGTAATAAGTTACCATTAGTCCTTTGTAAATCCTACACAAAGTTCCTTAGCAGCACATCAATTGCCCCAACAAGGTCAGTAGCATCCAATCCTTCTCTGCTAGCAGAGGCTTCCATTCTGTATATTCAGCCAACAGCACTCAGGAAAGGAAACCTCTCATAAACTAGTTGTCTGGCCAATATCCTAACCAATATCTTTATATGATATCTCAACATTTAAAGCAGCCATGAACACTAAATTTACAAATAACTGTTTAAGAAAACTATTATCTTCAAATTAATCATCTAAATGGTGGCATGATTAAAGAAAACATCATCCCACAGAAAGTATCACAAGATCCATTTCTGAAAGGGACACATATATATTTGATCACAGTTGTTGTGATCTTAATGGGTTTAGATGATTAGACATAGTAAAGTTTCACAATATTTGAAGAACAGCCATGATTGGCAATGAGATACTGGAAAGATTAAGTTAAAGAATTTTTCCTTACTTTCAGGTTTTCACAGTCTCAGAGGTATCACATTTAGAGAAGCAAGGGTGGGATATGCATTTTGTTTTGAATTTGTTCTTACATTCAAAGAGGTACACTGCTGATATATTTTTCTTTATTTTTCATAATTTTCTAGTTCAACATAATGCTGTTTACTGAATTATTTTGAATCCATTTTGAAGGATTTAAAAAATAAATTACTACTGTATAAAGCATAGGTTACATTCTGCATGATTATGCTGGCTGCATTACTATAAATGCAGAATGTATAGAGTTACATTAATCTGAAGTCATGGGATACCTAAATATTCATGTTGCTTACTTTTATGTAATACTTTTTTGTCAGCATTATTTTGTCTACAGAATATTTTGAAACTCATTTTTTCCAAATGTTATGTGTCTATAAAATGTTTGAATTGTTATATGACATATTCATTTGTTAAAGCATTGGTGGTTGACGGTTTACTATCATATTTGTGAATGTCATTTAGATGAACTCAACGATTTCTGACAAATATTGTTAGAAATCAAAACACCGAGCAGCCGAAATATCGAACGGAGCATTTCAGCAATGTCGAATATCGACTTTGCTGAAATCCTCACATCTGCCCACAACTAACAATAACATTTGCAGGGGGACAAGCCCCCCCTGCACCCCCATGTGGGGGGCTGTGCCCCCACCCCCTACTTATATATACAAACTCAGAGATCGCACTAGAGTGAGGGTAAGGGTACATTTCCCAATCCCCACTATAGTGCAATCTGCACCGCAGTGTTGAAGCTGACAATAGCAGTTGTTCACACATATCAGCTTCGACACTGTGGTGATTGAACTCTCAGTTCGAGAAAATGATTTTTGCACATATTCGATCGTCTAAATGACAATTGAATATGTGATAGTAAACCATTCTAAATACTCAAAAAGAGAATGCTAATGTGTTTAAAACTGTGAACTCAACTAATTAAAACATAGGTGTCTTAAAAATGAAGTTGAAGAATAAAATTTATAAAATACAAACTTGTTTTTTAAGAAATGGGACAATAGTACAACTTTCATTTAAACCAGGGGATACTGTGGCATTCAACCTTAATTGCCAATGTATTTCTCTAATCTCAGATATTTTGGAAGACGTACCCTTTAAAATTATACTTAAAAAGGGCAACTGTGGTACTAAGGGCATTAGTTACATTGCTATATGAGTCACTTGTGGTAGTGTTTATGTAGGTAAAACTGAGAGAAATCTCAGAAAGAGAATTTATGAACCTGTTTATGCTATAGCCAAAGCTAACAAAATAATGCCTTTTATAAACATAGTCAGGTATGTAAGGGGGGTAGTAGATTTAAATTCTGTATTTTGGATATAATACCTATAAACTCCAGAGGAGGGTGGTGGGAATTAGATTTGGAGATTACTATGTTTTAAATAATTGAGTTCACAATATTAAACACATTAGCATTCACTTTTTGAGTATTTAGAATACATACATATTTTATATAGAAGGGATATATTTTATTGTTGTGTGGTTCCTTTAAGAATTTAATTGATTACTAGGCTGGAATATATTAAGATTGATGCTTTTTGTTAGCATTTGTTCTGATGAAGTCCCATTTGATTGCAGGGATGAAAGGGCTTAACTACGTGTATTTTTTAGTGTCATTAAAGTGTGTTTTTTCCATTAAAGTTGGAATATTCGTCATTTGGATACAGTTTCTTCACTATTGGATATTGCTATTGTTCTTTGCTGCGAGTAATTCAATCAGGATGGCGTTTTTACTTGGGTCTATATCAGTTCATCGAAACGTCTGAAGTTCGAACACCATAAGTTTGAACTGCAAACCACGAACTGCAAAAACATCAAAGTCTTAGAACAGTGATTTTTTTTCCCAGGGGAAAAAAATCGCTGTTCCAAGAAACACACACACAACACAAGCACACCAAAAAAAAATCACTCAACACACATACACTCAAAATCCTACATCTAACCATACACTAAACTGTACATACACTACCTATCCACTTACCTTAACCCAAACCCTAACCCTAAGGTCCGTCACTATCACGCACTCACCTGACCCGCGCCCTAACCCTAACTCACCTTCCCCGCCCTAACCCTAAAGTCTTTCACTATCGCACACCCACCTCACCTATGCCCTAACCCTAACACACCTAACCCACACCCTAACCCTAACGTCCACACAATCACACACTTACCCTACCCGACCCGTAACTTCCCACCACAGTCCTGCTAATCGTGAAGCCACTGAAACGGCCCACCGAATTCTTTCCCTGGTAAAGAATTCGGTGTTCCGCAACTTTGCAATTACCAGTGTTCGAACTTTACAGTTCAAACATCTGGTATTCGATATTCAGCCATTTCGACAGACTGATATAGACCCTTTTTCCTTGATACATTTATAAAGTATGCTTCCCTTAGCCTCACTCACATTCTGCTTTAAATTAATTACAATTAAAGATATTATTAATTAATTAATTAATTAATTAATTAATTAATTAATTAAAGTTTGAATAGACATACCAGTGCTAAATTCAATAAACTCTGTCCTGACTTTTTGAAGATGTTTATGTCTAAAACATTCAAACCTTTTATTTTTACATGTAATCACTTGTTCACTTCTGGAATAGTGCCTATACCTTTAGACATTGTATTATAGTTCATTAAAGAAAGAGTTAGCTCTCAAAACACCAAAAGGGTTCTGACCTACTGTAAATTTATATCCATTAACAATTGCATCTCATAGCCATACCTCCACCAGTTGCCCTCATTGCCCCATCTGCTCTGCTATGCATATGATACATGAAGAGGTTCTAAATATTTGACATCATGCTTGGGTCTGTGTCCATCTGCTTCCTATGAGTGTTGTAGTTTAGAGCCCTTAAAGTAAAAGTGCCAGAAGAACTTCCCTAATCTATCCATGACCCTAGACTCCTTGTTAGCTTGATGGACAAAGGCTGTATCATTGGTCAGCACTTTCTTCATCACTGCTGCCACAATATTAAAATCCACCATAGGAGAATCTGACCAGTCCTGTCTGTCCTTGAGAGGTCTGAGAATCATGTCAGGTTTTCTTTGCACTCCCTTACACATATCTAACTTCTAGCATGACCTCCTTACAGTCAATTTGATTAATTTATTTGTTAGAGGAACCACCAAAAAAGTAGATGAGGCTAAGCTGTAGGCCTCAAAAAAAAAAAAAATTCCTAATCTTGGAGTGAGACAAAAGGGACCAGATGGACTAAAGGAATAGGGTCTAGGAGCTAATCAGAAAATCAGAAAAAAAAACAAAAGCAAAAAAAAATATTTATTAACAAAACCATTAAATGCTTTTGACTGATTCACATACCCAGACTTCATCAGAATAAAAAAGTTCTTAGAATACTTTCTGCTACTTTAAGAATATATTTTGTATGGTTGTTGCTATTCTTCTTAAAGACCTGCATCCAAAATCATACTCCCTTTGTGTTTCTCAGAGATCCCTCCCTGTCTCATCATCAGACTATGCTGTTAATTTATTTGACTTATATTTCTAGTTGAATAGCGTGTCTGCTCTGTTATTTCCTGTATATAATGCAAATGTTTGTTCAGGTTTGGCTCCTATGGTGTTTGTGTCTTGGTTGAAAAGGGTCATTTGACTAGTTGACCATCCCACTCATCAGCTAGAAAATAAATACGCGCCTACTCTCTTGAGACATCTGTGTGTCAGTTTGTCTTGTTCCAGTCCCTACTCTATAGATCCCTGATTTCCCAGCCTTTGTTATATTTGCTACTGCTGTATTGTCTAGTGTCGATGTTTATACACATGTGACTATGCAGGTTTGAGTTACATTCTGCATGTTACATTTTTTTTGCCTACATTCAGCTAGATACATTTTTGCTGTGTGCTTAACATAGATACTTTGCACTCCAGAGGGACATACTGCACACACACTCTACCACTGCCTGCTTACACAGTGCCAGGAGTACATCATGTGTTACCTACAAGCCAGTAGCACCTGTGGTGACTTCATAAGCTTCTCAACTTAAAGACTTTAGCTAACATCCTGACCTGGCTAACTTGTGAAATATGCATCTTGTAGTTGTAGGTACCCTACCAGTCAACGCTTTGCTCATAGTTGGAGTCCCTGCTTTTTGGGGTTCTGTAGTTTTTCTGGAACAATTCAATTGTGCACCATTCTGTAGCTCCTCAGTGACTTTCTACTGTTACTACAGTATCTGTTGAATCAACATGGTTCATGCAGATGTTAGAGGTTATATCAGAATTTGCACCGCATATTGTAGACCTTGTCAGGTTACTTTTACACTGTAAATCCTTCAATTTCTCTAGTTTCTTCAAACATACCACTCCATGTGTAGAGATTTGCATATGTTGCCCACAAAAACTGTTGTGAATCCTAGCCAATGTTCCCATGGTCCATGCTAAAATAATTATGCTGATGAAATGATGAAAATTCTGGGTATTTTTTAAATTAAAAGTTAATTTAGCATCTAATTCTTCTAACTGATTACATTAATGCATATGCAAGCATTTAGACAACATTTTGTTTTGATTTAAATTTCTTTGCATCAATGACTAAAAACAAATAGAGTAATTAACATCTGTGTGGATTTCTCCCATCAAATAGCATTTGCTGAGGTTATTTCTAAGTGATATTTAATAGTCCCCCATCAAACAGATGGTAATTTTGAAATCTGATAGATGTTGGCTGGAAACACTTCACCACCAAATGGTACGTGTTTTGGGATACTCTGTATGCTATGGAATTACATACATTACTTTTGAAATTTGTCTGAGAGCTTATGACAAGGGATTTGCCAAAAATATGTTTTACACTTTTTATATTCTGCATAATTGCATCTGACTGAAGAAAGACTTGGCATATTGGGAGAATCTTGTTCCTCTAGACTGAAGAATTGTACTGAATTATTGTTAATCAGATTTTCTTTTAAGTTATTTAGTTCACGTTGGGTATGGCATAGGACGAGGCTTGGCAAAGACGTGAACATTATAAAGCCTTCTTCAGGTCCACAAATAATTTCTTTTTGTTTATAGTGGATTAGTAGGTTGGATCTCAAGGCTTCTTTTTCTAGGCACATACCAGTTACATTTAAGGTAATAGCATGTACATGGTTAGAGCAGACTATACAGTTTAGCAGCATTCTCTGCATAACAAGCAGGAAGCCTAGTAATGCTGTGTGTACAATGATAGTGTACAGTACCAACCAACCGCCAGTCTAAAGCCACTCAATGATTAATGCAATACCAGAGAAGTAATAGCAGTGCAGCCCCGGGGGGTGGGGGGTGGGGGGGGTGGGGGGCAGCAGTCTTATGGTACCTTCTGTTGGATTTGATTTTAAAACCAGATTCTGTTTTCTTGACACCTGGTGGCAAGTTAGAGGAATATTAAAAAGCCCATCACATTTATTGAAAAGAATATGGGAGTGCCCACAATGTCCTGGTCAAATTTTCTCCACATCCATATAGTTACCACTATCTCCCAGAAAAACAGATCACAGGCACAATTTGACTAAATGGGTCAAAAAGGGAAAGAAGCAATTAAATAAGCAAATAAATTAATGGTTTGCTGCGGTCACATACTGATAAGGTAGTTTAAAATTATGAACATACTATAAATAATTCCTATTGTAAAAATAAGAAAACATTCTATGAATGAAGCCTGAAGGAACTTGTTAATCTTAAGGTGACGTGGTACTGTACAGTAGTAGGTGTACCACTGGGTGAAGCCTTGAAGATGAACAGTCAGGGCAGAAGCTGGGATTACAGTAGCAGTTTGCTAGAATATGTATTTAATACATTTTTTAACAAGGCTAGCTCACTGGGAACAAGTGTCCCTTTTCATGGGGCAACCTGGAAACACTGTTTAGTTAAGTAACTTTTGCCACATACTGCAGTAGGCAAATGGTGGTGGAAGGATTCACACTCTGTACTTTGGATTTCAGGAAGTAGCTCATTAGCAACTAAGGATCTTAATCTGTTGTACTTGTTGCCAGACAGAATGTTATAATAAGAACTGGGACAAATGAAGGAGTTACCGAAGGTTTGCTGAGATGCATTTCTAAGTAGTTATGATTATGTACTGGGTACACTGAGTTCTGTTTTGTTGAAAATACCTTTTGACCATACACAAGAAGAATGGTAGGGTAGACAGAGCACAGACAGAATTTGTAATAAGACATTCCAAAGTTTTTGGGCCTGCACAGAAAAGCTTATCTCCCAGAATGAAGAATTACCTCTAGTTGTAACAATTCACCCTCACCCACAGTCATTTGGCACTAGGCCAAAAATGAACAGCTATTACCAACTTTGCATATGAGTTCTCCTTTTAAACAATTAGATGCTTGTGTTTGCATGGCATAGCTTCAAGTAAACATTCCTTTGCAGGTGCTAATTATATGTAGTGCTAACATAAGTACACACAGTACAGCAGGCAGGGTGCTGGAAATAGCATATTGCTTTATATTTGCTATGCATCTGCCCTTGTTTTGCATACTGCTGTCAGTTCAGAGCAGAGCTGAAGACAGTGTGCTTACATGTTTTGTGTATGTTGACACCAGATGTAACCACAGTTTGCCTGAGAAAGCAGTGCTAACAGACTTACCATGTACAGCACATCAAGAAATGTTGCTGTACAACTATTGGCAGCAGAATGACCATTGTTTGCAGCACACACACTGTTTACAGTCCAGCACAGCAGTGGTGCTGCATTAACTTCTGGTAAACACCAGCTACTGTTAGCTGTATATAATGTGGGCATCACAACTGGCAGTGTTATTAGTGTAAGTAAGCTAAGTGCTTCTGACAGTAAACATGCCATGAACACTGCATTAGGACTGCATTATTAAATCACTCCTGCCAGCTGGCCAAGTGCTTTGTGGAGTATATGTACTCCAGGAGCTAAGTGGAGCAGTTTCATAACATTAACAAGGGTAGGAAGATGAAGCACTATGAGCTAAATCCATATAATGGGCGGCAGTGGTACAGGTAATAGACTTATTATGACAGATGCTGGCAAACAGACACTGGCAGCTTAAGTAATGAAGAAATTCTGCACTAATTATTTCTTTATTACTGCACCCATGTTGCTTCTGCCAACTGTTTGTACTGTGTCTGGCTCTTATGCTGTTGTATAAGTATGCTGTATTGCAGTGACTTTGTGGAAGCTACCTGTTTTGAAGTATTATACTATTTGTAGTTCCTGCTTTAGAACTTTAAATATGCTCTAATGCAGTGCTGTACTGTCTGCAAGTGCCTTACATTACTATGGTGTGCCTGCAGAGTGACTTAGTGAAACATTTACCATACTGACAGTGGGTTGAGAATTGCCTTTGTAATTTACATAGCTTATGATACAGTGGCCTGTTGATGTAGCTTCCACAGTTTATGAATCACTGGCCTTGTACAGTGCTTGCTTGATCTCTGAATCCCAGTCATGATCTTTGTTCTGCTGAAGTATCATATTCTAAAAGACAATGGTGCAGTAAGGGGTCATGCCCTTTATACCATAGTGTCACGGTGTATATCTGGATTAACATCAAATGTATATTCTCAAAAATAGATTATGAACCATTGTGTTATGATGGTATGTTGTATCTAGAATGTCAATCACACAATTTCTCCTCTGAGACTGTCAATCATTTATGGTAGGGTATAGCTGTTTGTATGTTTGTATTTTGTACTTTTCCTTATTAAGACACATATTTTTGGACTTGTTCAATACTGCTTTTCTGTCTGCTGTATTTTTGTAATTGGAGCTGTTCTCCCTTGGCCTTTGATGAAAATGGACCTGCAACCAGTCAGACTTTCCTTGTAAACAAATATAAAATAAATGTTTGAAGTTATACTCATCCCAACAAGTAGGTCCCAAATCAGAACATGCTAATGTCCTGAGTTTGACTCCCATCAACATTTATTTCCAGACTGTGAGAAGCAGTCTGTGACAGAAATAAGTGAAAGGATGTTCTAAAGTTATAACACTTGAAAGCTTCCTAGACAAGTGTCACACAGTTACAAAGAACTTCTCCAATGAGTTACAAGGATTACCAAGTTAAAGTGATGGTAAAAGCTAAACTTTACTTGTATAATAGTACACTCAGAGGATAAGATCACCAGAAAGTGCAGGCAGGCCTCATGATATGTCTCCTTCACCATCACTTTCTCAATCATAAGGGATTCCCCACCTTCCTAGTAAAAGAAAAGTGACACCACCTATGTGTGTATGTTCTGTTACCATCAGTAATGAAGGAGACAGACAGTTTAATATGCCAAAAGCACATGGCCCTAAATTCAAATGCACCTGAACGCATCCTATTTCATTACAAATACACATTTCTGAATTATTTTTCTGCCCACTGCCTGTGTTCTACATGCTACATCCCATCATGCAATACTGTACTGGTGGCTTAGGTAGAAAACTGCTACAATAACCGATTCTGTTAATGTTCATCTGTATGCAGCTGTTGTACTGTTTGCATGTCTCTTTGTGTGACCTAGCCCATATCCGTATTGCTAAATGAATGAGTATATAAAAGTAATTATAAATAAATAATATATTGAATTATTGCCAGACAGTGTGGTTTAAGCACATAGATGTCATTTGGCAGTTTGAGAGTTCCAGATCTCCAAAACACCCAAGCAACTTGAAAATATTTTTCAAAAGCAAGGCTTTCAGAAATTGCATGATGTGATATGAAAAAGCAAAGCACAGCAGATCTTGTTCACAGTTTCTGCTAAAATATACAGCTTGACATACCCATCTAGATATGTATTCAGCCAGAAACATTCTTGGCTCTCTTAATGCAATGCACATAATTTCTTAGTTCATAAGGGGATAACTAAATAACATAATTTGATGTTTTAAGTGCATGTTATACTCTCCAAGAAAAGACGTCATACAGTGACAATGAAAAATTATTTCCTAATAAATTTATTTTTGGCCCCTTCCCCCACCTCTGTCTGATGTCAGGCTGCAGTCAACATTTATGCATTTCTTACCTTATTCATTCCATGTAGGTGATGGCTAGATCTGACCACTCCAAGAGGCCAGTTACAATGGTGTTAGTGTAGAGAACATATACTTCTTTCTCCATATGCACCTCACTGAAGGACATTTGCATATCCATGCTTGACTTGCATGCCAACATCTGGTCTTAGGTTTTCTTAGTTTTGGTGTTGGTAGTGACACGACCCTCTAGTGGAAAGGGCAGGCTGACCCCAGACTGCAAAGTCCTTTGCATTGCTCCTGCTGGACATCTGACCATTTGACATCATGGCTTTCAATCACATGCAACTTGTAGGTAATGAGAATAGATGTACCACCATCCATGCTGTCAGGCCAATTTTCATTGAAACGTTTTTATGAAAAAGGCCAGAAAAAGATTGCTCATGTAACAGGGGGTATATGCAAATTTTGTGTTTCCGCTAATGAGTACTATATTAGAAATATCACAGTGATGAGACTTTTATTTATTTATTTGTTTATCTGTCTTTGTTTACCGGGAGAACCCGACTGGGTAATACCCATTTTCAGCAGAGCTCCAGGGAGAAGAGAAAAGCTCCATTTGCTTACATTGCATTATACTACGTTCCAGTTAAATGCAGAGTAGTTACATTCCTATTTACATTTATACACAAACAGTAATTACATTTATACATTCTAAGACTTTACAAAGGTGGAAGTTACTATAGAGATCGCCCATGTGCAACTTAGTGGATTTTACAGGCAGCAGTTATATACAAAAATTGTTTTGTCATTTCAGTGAGAGACTGAGAGTATTCTGTTTAAAGAAAGTATTTGGAGAGTATCATATGGTGACATAAAGTCGTAGCCTTGTGATGAGCATGTGCAGGACCAGGATTAGTTAAGATGTTGCTTAAACAGTGGTTTAAAACTATTGAGTTTGTTGTAGAGTTTTATTTGTGTAGGGATACTATTCCAGAGTATAGCAATGTACTGGGAGTAGAACGAGTCTCCTGCAACATTATTTGACTTATATTATATGTAAATAGTAAGAATTTGTTACTAGAGCGGAGGTCCCCTGCTGGACAGTAGGGCAATAATAAGGTTTGTAATGCATGGCATTTTTCTGGATGATGAATGAGTTTGTGTGCTGTAGCTAGCTGTGAGTATGTTATGTAGTTGTGTAATCCAAGCCAGTTTAATTGCTTTAATCTATGACAATGGTGGATTGTATGAGGGAGATTGGTGGTACATTTAGGTATTTTATTGTAACAGGAGGCAATTTTCTTTTTTTGAGTATTGTTTAAGTTTGTTAGGATAGGAGTGGCATATAAGAGAGTTGGCAGTAAGAAGGTGGTGGCTAGAGTTTTTCTTGCAGTATCTGTAAGGAATCCATTAATACTATAAAGGGAGCCTAATTTCTGGTGTGTAGATTTAATGGTATGAAATATATGATGGTCATATTTGAGATTATGTATTATAATGCATAGAAGTTTACTATGAGTTACAGTTTCAATGACAGTATTAGTTGCTGACTTTATGGTAAAAGATTGCTTTTGATTTTGATAACTTTTTGAGGTAAAAAAGCATTAATTTCATTTTCTTGGGGTTAAGTAAGAGGTTTGATTCTTTGAGACAATTTTCTACAGAAGATAAAGATTTTTGGGTAATGTCTTGCAGCTTATTTATTGTTGAGGCTGCAAATATTAATGTTGAGTAATCTGCATACTGAACTAAGCTAGCATAGTGAGTGGAGGCTATTAATAAATATATGAAATAGCACAGGACCCAGGATAGAGCCCTGAGGGACATCTGCTGCTGGTGCCAGACAGTATCCTATGCCTTTGACAAGTATAAGAACATGGTGGACACAGCAGATCATTGTTTCTATGTTGGTTTATTACATTGGTAAAATGTAGTAATGCAGTAGTGGTGCTGTGCTAGGGCCTGAAGCCATGTTGTGATTCTGAAAGCAAGTTATTAAGGTTAGATATTGCACTAACTGCATAAGTATGCATTTCTCTAATATTTTGGAGAGGGTGAGAGAATCGCTATTGGTCTGTAGTTATTAAACTCTGTAGATGTGCCGCCTTTGTACAGTAGTATGATGTAGGATTTTTTCACAGTGATGGGGCATATCTTTCTGCCATGGACCTATTAATTATTATGTACACACAAAGGCAATGACTTCTGTGGCCATATTTTAGTAGTCTGATCTACAGCTATGGAAGTAGTTTTTAGTTTAAAGAGCAACTTAATTATGAGTGGGGTGGGTACTGGACTAAAATTGAAGAGCTGTGGGCAATTTTAATTGGACAAGAGTAGATAGAAGGGGAGGATGTATTAATGTCTAAGAGAGATAATATTGATTGTATAAAGTGAGAATTAAACTGAGTGGTGATAGAATCTGTCTTATTGTCTGTTGGAGAGGGAATGGTGATCTTGCTAGGATGGAGTAGTTTATTGATGAACAAACAAGTTTTGGATTTTTTAATGTTAGTCTTATAGGTTGGTATAGTATGTTTGCTTATTCTGTTTGATATGGAGTTTTGTAAGTTTTCTAAGATGTCTAAATTGCTAAAAGGCATTTTGAGTTCTATTTTTATACAAATTTTTTTCCAGGCTTTATCTATTTTTATCATGATGTTTTGTTTCTTTTGTCAGCCATGGTGTAGGGTTGGACTTTACTCTTTTATTATGTACTGGTGCTAGACTATTTAATATCTGTAAGAATATGTTATTAAAGTGTTCTACAGCAGTATCTAGTGGCATTGTTCTAAGTACATTCCAGTTATAGTTTCAGTATTTCATTGAGAATATCTTTGCTGAAACTGGTTATATGTCATATTTGATTATAGATAATATGTTTATCTAGGTTATGGTGGGTTCTAATGGCATATTTTGGTATGTCATCACTTATGCTATCTGAGAGGCAGCCTATGTTTGTCAGTTTGTCTGGTTTGTTTGTAAGAATCCAATCTAATGTTGAGTGTCTCCCTGAAGCTTTATTGATCCTATTAGGTGTGGTTATTGTCTAAAGTTGTACAAGTTTATGGATTCAGTGGGGCTAGTGGATTTTATGAGTTGCCAGTCAATATTTAACTCTCCAAGTATTACAGTTTCATGGTTAATTTGCTGGGATATCCAACACAGGATGCTTTCAGTAGTATGAGTGTTATTCCCTGGTGGTATATAAATTGCTGTTAAACATATAGTTTTCCTATTGTTGATTTTTAGGAGTGTTATTAGAAGTTCAGTATTATTAAATTAGGGTATTTCTTTTTTTTTAAATTTCTCCAAGTCTTTTGGGTTTCTAATACCATGATGGGAATGGACCCTACTCCTAAGCTGAAGTATGATTAAAGTTCATGAAATTAGTATTGTTTCAGTCTTTGATGTTAGCCAGAAGTGCTCTTTGCAGCACCTGCAATATGCCCAGTAATGACTCCTTCTGAAATTCGTATGGAGTTATGTGTATTGATAACATATTTAAGTATGATTGTGAATTCCTTTTTATGACACCTGTTGCTCCTACTACTATTGGAACAGTCTGGGTATCCTTCTTTCATATTGCCCTTGTTTTTGCCTGCAAATCCTGGTGTTTTATGACTTTGTGTCTCACTGTATATAAGACACTATTGTCACTGGGTGTAGCAATTTCAATGATCAATGCTACTTTTGTCTTCTTTGCATGGACTACTATATCTGGTTTTCTTGCATGTATTTTTTGAACTGTTGGTAATGGGTGATTCCATGTAATATAAATGTCATCATTTTCTGTAATGTTTTGTGGCTCATGTTTCCAGTATTTTAAAGCTACTTCAGTTTGATAATGTTTGTACAATGCAACAGTCTTGCCACATTATTATGCCTTTCAGTATACAGTCTTTCTGCCATTAGTATATCACAACCAGCAACAAGATGTGCAACTGTTTCCAATTCTGTTTTACAAAACCTAAATTTGTCTGTTTCTCCCACAAGTTCAATGGACTTTGTAACCAGTGTATATGTAGTCCACTGTCTTAGGCCACCAATATTGACCTTTTATTTTTTGGGTTAAATTCACCTCTCCTTAAGTATTCCTGCATTTCATCCTGATCAATGATGAGGTTGTTCCACGACTTTTCTGTACTTACAACTATATTTATCCATTTCCCACATTTCTTGCCTTCTCATCTGATCCTTCACCTTATATTCTTTCTTTTGTTTTTTGGCACATTCAGTTGATGCCTGACTTTTATCTACTTCTGGGTTGATTTTCACTCTCACTTGATGTCGTTATGCTTCTGCTGAACTAAGCAGGGAAGCCATCTTAGACTTAATCTCCTCATGTTTTAAAAATATTACTACTTTGGGTCTTGTGAGATCAGCAGATATATATGTAGTCTTACAAATTAATTTCAAGGAGGCCCGTACCTCCTTCAGAACAGGGGATATATAGTCTTGATATGCACTGATTTTTATAAATCATCTGATAAGCATGAAGCCTCCTTCTTGTTTCTTGTTTAACCTATTCAACATGTTTTGAGTCCAGTCAATCACTCCAAAACCGTATGTTAGGACAGGAAGAGCAAATTTGTTTATAGCTTGGACTTTGTTGTTAGATGTTAATGCTGTTTTCAGTATTAATTTAAGTCTTCTAAAATAATCCTTACTTTGTTAATGTATTATTGTTGATCCTTCATCAATTCCCAAACATTTATACAATTCCTCTTGCTCAAGTTCTTTTATATCACATTCTTGTCCCAAAATGATGTTTTCTTGGTGCTGCAGCTTTCCTGCTTTAAAGGTTGCTTTTGCACATTAATTAAGACCAAATGACATTCTTATATCATCTGAAAAAGTTTTGACAACTTACATTTGTGCTTTCAGTCCCTCATCTGATGAACTATATAGTTTTATATCATCCACAAATAGAAGATAAGTCTTTATACTCTGTTGTTTTCTGAGGGCCAGATTGTACCCATGACCTAATCTGTTAAATAGACAGCTTAATGGGTTAGGGGCAAACATTTTTATCCCTGGAATAATAATTTGTCCTTTATCATGGCTTAACTGCAAAGTGGTTTGCCACTGTTTCATGGTCACTGCAATGTAAGCAATCAGAGTAGGGTTATCTTATACATTTTTAAGTACTCTTTTATCTATGAATGTGGGATACTGACCAATGCTTTTTGTAGTCTATCCATACCATACTTAGATTCTTCCCCTTTTTACAGTACTAAAACAATGAATGAGAAGGTCACTGAAAAACCAATCAGTAAAAACACAATGAAAACTCAAGCAAAGTGAAAACTTACACTGAGTGACCTCCCAAACCTCTTGTGTCAGAGGCACATGGGATATATGTAAATGAGCCTTATGAATATCATTAATTGTCCATTAAAACAATGAAACGAGTCATGGGCATTCAGAATCACCAATTAGCTGAAACACCTGATGTTCATAAGGCTAATTTGCATATATCCCATGTGCCTCTAACACAAAGAGTTTGGGAGGTCACTCAGTGGAAGTTCTAGCTTTGCTGGAGTTTTCATTTTGTTTTTACTGATTGGTTTTTCGGTGACCTTTTCACTCATTGTTTTAGTTTATTGTTTGGGATATTTTTGCAGTGACCCTAATTATAATGGACATCAGCTGGGTATAACAGCCCTGTGTTTCTAATGCTTAGTCAAACACTCTGCTTGTGTTATGCTGATGAGGTCACAATAAGGTTGAAATATGCATATCCACAGCTAGTATGGTTTTGCTTTATTGTCCTGAAATTGTCCATTAAAATGATGAAATAAGTCATGGGCATTCAGAATTGCCAATTAGCTGAAACACCTTTTTACAGTACTCCATTATGACTTTATGTAACAACAAATGATCCTTTTTTTCCAAATGACTTTCTTTTATTGCAATGATTGAGTTTTCTTCTAAAAGGCTAATAAACTCTGTCAGCATCAATTCCATTGTATAGTTTATAGGTGTCGGAAGGCAAGTTATTGGTCTATAGTTTTTAGGATAGCTTGCAGGTTTGCTGTTAGGTAGCAACATTGTTCAACCTGTTGGTATCCAGGTTGGTGTCTGTTCAGGGTGAACATACAATTATTTCTTCATATAAAGATGTCAATACATTTAGCCAGAAGTTAGGTACTGCATCTGGGCCTGTGTTTTCCAATTAGGAGCTTTTCTTAACTTTTTTTCAATCTCTCTGGCCATTACTTCATCCAATTTCATATCCTGTACATTTGAACTTCTTATTCTTTGTTTTATTTCTTCTATCCATTTAGCATCTTTGTTATGTTCCAAAGGATCTTCATAGATGTTTCTCCAAAATGTACCTATTTCTTCTTTTTTGGTGTTTCAATTCTTTTTGCCTCATTTTCCAGTCCTCTACAAAACTTTTTGTGTCATCAATAAATTTGTGATAGTGCACAATAGATCCTGATCTGTTCTGATACTGCACATTGCTTTTATCATGTCTATCTTTCTGAGAACTTTTGTTGATCTGTTCCCTCTTCTATATTCTTCCAACAGTGACACCTCTTGTCTTAATTGTTTTATAGTTTTCTCTATATGATACTTCCATGATGGCATTTGATTTCTCCCCTTCCTTTCCCTTACTGCCTTATGATTTTGTGGTAAGACTTTATCTGTTACTAATTTAGCTACACAGTAATATATCCTATTTACTTCTGTTATATTGCACAAATCTCTGTGATCAGTCCTAATTGCAGTGTTCATTTGTTTTATCAAGCTTTTAACTTTTTGAGTTTTATTGACTTTCATCAGTCTATTTCTTTCATTGCTCTTAATATGTCTGTCTGTAATAAATCAAGCAACTCTTCTATTAGGTCATTTTCTTCTAAACTGAGGGCACATTCTTTGTTCACCATTTCCTGATGGGTAGTGCTTTTTCCAAAAAAACCCAATAAGAATACTAACTCGAAGTCTGCATTTTTTTTTTTTGGAAAAAGCTCTACCCATCAGGCAGGACAAACATATATGGAGGTCAAGGAGTCACAGAAGGAGAGGCAGGATGCAGTCAGACCCTCCAACTTACTCCAAAGCCCCCATGACATGCAGTCGGAAGTGAATAATTTGGTTTTTAACTTGTCATCTAGTGAGCTCACAATAGAACAGCTAGCTGTGTTGAACAAAGGTCTTTATTTCTTTTATACCTGCTATGAAAATGGACCTTGTGGAGATGATTTTAGATCTTAAAGTGTTTGCCAGGAATATTATGTTGAAGGCTATCTTTTCAGGTAGTGATACTGGAGTCTAAAGCACTTTTAAGAAACCTAGCACATTCACACCAGTTAACTCTCCAGCTATGGAGTCTTTTGTTAAGTTATGTGAGGATGACTTATAAAGGTCCTTTAATGACAAAAATAATAAAAGGCTTTTTAATATAACACCTAATGAGCATGACGCACTGAATCAATTGGTTAGAGCAGAGCACCTAGTTATTAGACCAGCCGACAAAGGAGGTGGAATTGTAGCGTTGGATAAGTCTAGACAAACAACTGAGAGGTGTATTGGACAAAGTTGATAGTTTTGAGAGATAGTAAACAGTTTCTAGAGCATTTATACAACTGGGTTAGGGGTAGATCTAGTAATGACATCAAAAGAATGTTGTTTGTTACTCTAGATGTGAAATCACTGTTTACTGTGATACCCATTGAGGATGGGATTGAGCGGGTTAGGCGATTCTTAATTAAAGAAGGTGGCTTCTCTAACTCTAAGGTTAGCATGATCTGTGCCCTGCTAGATCTGATCTTAGAAAATAATTTGTTTCTCTTTGAGTTATAATACTTTCTACAAGTTGTAGTGGTAGCAATGGGCACAGCGTGTGCCAACACATATGCAAACTTAGTTTTAGTCAGTTGGGAGCTAGAATGTGTCTTCAGCAAAGATCTATATAAAACACATCATGTTTTATAAGCGATTTGTGGATGACATTTTTTTTGTCTGGAATGGTACTATGGATGAGGTTCAAGCCTTTGTGGACATGTTAGAGACTTCAACCAATTATTTGTCTTTTTCTCTGCACTAGTCTGTTGACATTATTGATTTTTTAGACATTACTGTGAGCAAAGATATGTTAGGTAACATGTCCACTAAAATGTATAGGAAACCATGCAGGAAAAATAACATCTTACATCGTTCTAGCATGCATCCATCCCACATTACTAGGAATGTGGTTAAAAATCAGGTTCTTAGGTGCATGAGATTGCATACTAATGTTGACTCTTTAGAGCAAGCTTTAACAGTGCTAAAGGCATATCTATTGAAGAGGGGCTATAAGGGCAGTGAAATAGATAAGGTAATTAGAGAACTGAATACATCAGCTGGTGTTAAAGTAAAACCTTACTTCTCTGACAGCTCCTCAAGTATAGTGTGGGACACAGAGGCTAACAGCACCAAGGGTGTAAATAGGGTCTGTTTGACCTATTCAGCAGAGGTTAATAAAGTGTGTGAAGTCATAAAGAAAAATTGGTCCATCCTGTTGACTGATCCCTCTGTCAGTGAACATATAGAACCAGTTCCTAAGTTTTGCTTTAAAAATACCAAGAACTTAAAACAGTGACTCTGTTATAAACACACTGAACCATATAGGCACCTCACCTCCCAGCGTAAGGGCATTCATGCATGCCGGTCTTGCAAGGCATGCAGTTATATATGGTCTACACACTTGATTATGCATCCATTAAGTATGGAACCTATGCATCTGTCCTTTTATGCAGACTGTTGTACGAAAAATTTGGTCTATATGGCTAAGTGTAATGTATATGATTCATATTATTTAGGGAAGACAAATTGTATGTTTAAGGACAGGATTCTGCAGCATCAGAGTGATATATGAAATAATAAATTAACAAATGCATTAACGAAACATGTATCTGATGCTGGTATGAATTACAGCTTTAAGTTCTTGGTACTACAGAAATTAAATGAAAGTTTAAGGAAAGGGGATTTGAGTAATGAGAATGAACTTTGTGAGTTAAAATGGATTGTCAACTTTAAAGCATATGTGCCACCTGGTTTGAATAGTGCTGTTGCTTTAAAGCCTCTCCTAAAGAAGAGAGGCTTAGTTCACTGATAAGTGTTAACACCCAACAATTTTAATTGGTTTTAATTAACTGGAAGTTTTTTGTATTTAAAGGCCTGTTTTTTCATACTGTTTGGTAAGGTCTGAAGAAGCGAGCAATCGTGAAAGCTCTTACCTGTTTTTAATTTTTTTTTGTTTTTATCTGTTTTTTGGAATTAAAGTGTTCTTGCTCTCAGCATTGGACATCTTTCCGTTTGCTGCTATCGTCATATGGCAACTGATCAGATGTTTCCTGCTCCACTAGTTTTTCCTTAATTTGAGGATCCATTGCTCTAGTCTGCTGTGATGTTATCCAAATTAGATTTTCAACACTAAATCCTTCACTTTGCAGGTAATCCATAACCTCAGTTTTTATTTCTTCAACTTCTTCATTACTAATCCACCTTTCTATTTTTCCTCTTTCTTTTCTTATTGTTTGTATTGTAAGCTTTTCCATATCCTGATGCCTTTGCCTGTATTTTTCTTCAAATATCTTTGGTGCTGCTCTTTGTAAATTGATTAGTTTTGCTTTCTCCTTTGCATAAATATTACACCATATTAAATCTCTTTTTTGTTGTCATGTCCATATTTCTTCTTCAGGTGACTCCTGCCCCTCCTGTTTCTCCTTGCTTGGGGGACTCATTGTTCCATCATGGTGCGATATAACCTGTGTTAAACTTTCTACACTAAATCCTTCACTTCACAGGTATTCCATAACTTCAGCTTCTATTTCTTTAACTTCTGCTTTACTAATCTTTTGTTCTACAGTCCCTCTTTGTGATCTTATTTTTTTGTTTTGTGAAACTTTCCATATTTGGAGGCCTTTGCCCTTATTTCTCTTTGAGCATCTTTTGGGAGATTTGTTTTGTACTGATTAATTTGGCTTTTTCCTTTGTATACATATTGAACCATATCAGATCTTTCTTTTTTCCACATGTCCATATTTCTTTTTTATATCTTTCAAAGATATCTAGATTTTGTTCTTTATATCTTCACACTTTCTCAGTTGCTTCATTTTCCAAACAGCCCAAGGTTTCTTGTTCTGTATATAACGTTTTTCATAAATCTGTTGTATTAATGAGCACACATTTTTATTTGAAGCTTCTGACAATTTTTCTTGTGCAAATAATTTTCTTTCCTCTAATTTCTCTCTAAATCTTTTTGTGTATCTTCTACCTGGAAAGTCTAGTCTTCTTGCATAATAGTAACAGTACATAATTTAATTTCTTTCTTATCCTGAATAGTCCACTCTTCTTGGCTCTTTTCTGGCCTATCAATTTTTGTGATTTTTGTGGGCTACAGCTTCCTTCTACAACAGAGGGGCCATCTTCCCCTAGGCCTGGCCTGGCCCCATTGTAGGAATATTTTCATATTTTGAGGATTCTACATTGTCATTTTTTCCATCCCTGGCACCAGTGCTCCTACCGGGACTGGGCACTTTTTTTATCCTGGGTCTTGTGCATTGACCTATCTTTTTTTAACCAACTCCTGTCCATGATATATGCTATATAAAATATGGTCTATATATCAATGTCCTCTTGGTGAGATTTTGTGAAAAACCTAAAATATGGTCTATATATCAATGTCATCTTGGTGAGATTTTGTGAAAAAACAGGTCCACCTTGTGAAGGTACTCACCAAGACTTGATTTTGAATTCAGTTCCAGTGATAGTGTTCTCCTTTGGGTGTTGATTTCCCATATCTCCATTCGGACCCCTGTGGAAGTGAGGTGATAGTGAAGGAATTTTTATAGATGATTACTACACCACCTGCATGCTTGTTTTATCTGTCATGCCTGAGTATTTTGTATCTGGGGGGGGTGTAATTTTATTATCCTTTATTTCTTTTTTAACCAGGTTTCAGTACGCATGACTACACCAGCAGTATATGCAGCAAAGCAGGCATGTAGATCATGGATTTTATTGCACATACTTCTTACGTTCATATTTAGCAAGGTGAGTTTTGGTTCTGGTTTTGTTGAGATGTATTAGGTGACTAGTTTATTTTGGGGATGGAAGAGATGGCTTTAGGAACAGTGGGACCTGGGACCTGGGTTGAGGAAAACATCTCCTACAATTTTTTTAACTGATATTTTTTAGAGGGAAGAGTGTGGCCAGTTATATTTTGGTCATGGTTTGCTATTAGACTGTAAATTTGGGTACTTAGTTTTGAGATATTTATATATAAATAAATCACATGTAGTTTGTTTGTAGAGATAGGGTGTTATGGAGAAAGGTGGGCTGACAGATATTGATATTCTTTGTGAAGACTATTTCAAGTCCTACGTATTTGAAGGAGGTGAATTTGATAATTGGTGAAGGCTAGTAGAGTGAGGAAGAATAGTAAAATAATCTGAGTTAGGGGCATGTTATTTAACTTGGGTTTTATCTTTGCTGTAAATTAGGATTAGAAAATGTTAGGAGGGCACAAGGTTGATTGTAGAGATGTAATTTGATAGTTATAGGGGGCAAGGATTAAGACAGTTTGAGAGAGAGTCTTCTGTGCTAAACAAGAGTGGGTGATACTATTGGGAGCAATTCTACTGATTATTTTTCTTTTGGAGAGAACTGATGGCATTGGTATTATTTTTTTGTATAGATTACTTTTTTGGTATGTCATGCATTCCTTTATAAAGAATCATACCTACTTACATTTTAAAACTTTAATCTTGCCTTTGGGCTCCATTTGCTCTCTGACCATCACCAATGAGATTATTCTCATTCTGACTGACACACGTAACTAGTCTCCTGACTGTATGTACATCACACAGAGGAATACTCCTTGTTCAGCTGCTGACACTTACAGAAATCCTATCCCTTTCATGTAGTGTAAACAGATCTACCTTCAGGAACAGGAAGCTGGTTCAACTTTTATATTTCTGGAGTATTTTAAAGCAGTCCTTGCAACTTTCTCTCTTGAGCATACAGTAAACAGTTTTACAACAGAGCAGTATGAAAACATAAATAGAGAGGCTCTGTGCAGTCTGAAATATGGATGGCTTGAAGTACTGGAAATCCAGATTTAAAAATGTGTCAATTTTTTCAGACTCTTGTTTGGAAAGAGATGGTGGTTACATTATGCTTAATAAATATTTAGTTGAACTGTAACTAGTAACACAGCTGTGATTTTAAGGAAGTCAAGAAGTAAACGACTATGGCTCATTTTCTTCTTATGTGAGAGGAGCAGGAAACCAAAGCAGTATCACAAAGCTGTTCAATAAGGCATGGCACTCTGCCATGCTGAAGTAGTCTGCCTTGACCTGGAGCTGGCATGCCTAATACGGTCTGCTTTCACAAGAAAAGAAATACTTTTTTTTCATTTGCAAATATGACAATAATAATAACAATAATCGTAATAGTAATAATACTAATACTACTATTAATAATAACCAGTATTAAAACAAATAAAAAATGTAAATGCATACATATATCAGAGTACAAACATCCAGTTATAAAACAATTACAAAGTTAATTCATTAATTCATACACTGATGAAGGGTTGATCCTTAAAGCTTTGCGATTTTTTTCCTGTTTGGAGTAAATGCTGCATTTTACCTCAATGTTTCCAGGTTTTGGATTTGTTTACCACTGATTTGCATTTTGCATCCTACCTGCTTTACCTACATGCTGTTCTTGTTTCTTTGGATTTCTGGATGAAATTTCTGCCATGTCTGGGTACAGGCAGAAAACTGCTCAGAGAAAGATAAAACTCATTTTGGGTTATAGTTGTTGTCTACAAAGGAATTCAAAATACAATTGTTTTAATGACTGTAGATGTACTGAGCTGGAAATGATGGTAATGTTGAATATAGCTAACAGGAAGATTGTTTAAAGACAAAATAAAGCAAACTATATATTTATTTGATGGTGTTATTATTTGTAAATATTCGTTCTGTAGCCAAGGACTGTTTATATCTTCCCTTGCACTGTTTTTTTGTATATGTGTTTGCCTTTCATTTTTTCCCATTTTAGTATAAGCAGTTTTGTGTTTTGTGCATGATTGTGTCAGGCATCATTGCATTACTGAAATATATATTTATTATTTACAAGCATTAATCATGTAAAATATGCATCACACATTTCTTAAGTGATGTGTGTCTAGCTTTGTTTGTGTAACTTGAGCACTAATCCAGACATTCTCTAAAGTATTCAATGGTATTTATTACTGCTTGGTTGTAACTTGATTAAAGTGTAGCTATCATTCAAGTCTTTTGGATTAAGCACTTGGGCTTCAGACCAGTTGTTTTACATTAGGAAGGTTTGTGGCAAGCACTGTGGTGGCAGGACAGGTAGCTTTCATCCTTCTAAGTTGGGAACTGCTGATTGAGAGCCCAGTGTCCAAGTGTATTAGTTCTGGTTTAGGCACTTGGGCTTCAGGCCAGTTATTTTACATTAAGAAGGTTCGTGGTCTGCACTCTTGTGGGAGAAGAGGCTGGACTCTGCCCTTCTGAGCTGGGAATTTCTGGTTAAAGGTTTATAGTGCCTGAATATTTGAACTGTATCTTACTGAAATTGGTTCACCTTGTTTGCTCTAGCATAGACTAGATCCAGGCCTGCTGAATCTAGCTTTGTTTATATGCTTGTTGTTTGTTTGCTTGTTATTTCCCTGGAAGCTAATTCCACCTAATACGCAACTTCTCAGCTTCTGTGGATCACTAGTGATATCTGCATTGCTTACTGTACTTATTTCCTTGTTTCACTTGAAAGAAAGTTACTGTTTGTCGTTTTTGCATTTAGTTACTTGTAACACATTGCACTCAAGTTACCTGGCACTTGCTCACTAAAGCAATTATATAAGTCAGCACTAAAAATTAAAAGCACTACACCCTCACTCCCCACTGGCCCTTGTTTTCAATTAAGGAATTCCCAATATTATTCTAGCATGTCCAAAGGTCAGTTGTCAATCTTCTCTCCGGTCCAGCTGGTGAATCTGGGAATCTTGAGGCAATGTTATAACTGCCTCATGTACACAGACAACCCTCTCCTCCTCCCACATAACACAAATACTTGAGAGATGCAGCTATTTAGCCAAACTGGAGGCTGAGCTCTCTCAACTCAGGACTGGCAAGACCAGACAGGAGGAGAAGGCAACTACACACACCACAAAACCAGCCTCACATAATGCTACCACTCCACTGAATCAAACACATAAACACACAAAGACATACTCGGAGGCTCTGAGTAAAAATTTACCTAAACAGCAGAGGCCTCCAAAGCAGACACCCAAACAACTGCTACCTCAAGACACCCCACAAGCAACACATAAACCACAAAAGCAGTGTGCAAAGCAGTCACAGCCCTTAAGGCCAAATACAACACCAAACATACTTGTCATAGGTGACTCCATAGTCAGACACACTGGCGTCCCACTCACCAGGCTGAACAAGGAGAGGGTCACAGTAAGCTGCCTATCGGGCGCTAGAATCCGCCACATAACACAAGCACTCGGGTCACTCCACGGCAAGTACAAATATGACACAGTCATTGTCCATGCTGGTGTGAGCGACCTGAGACGTACCTCCCTGGACTACATGAAAAGAGACATAGAGGAGCTCTCTGATTATGTAGCCCAGGCAGGTATGACCCTAACCCTGAGCAGTATCCTTCCTTCACCAAGAATGATGCCACAATATAGAGACAAGATGATCAGCTTTAACAATTGGCTTAATGTCTGGTGTCATTCAAAGGGGATCCAGTGTCTGTCTGCCTGGGATGACATGCTTGACAAGCCACGCTGCTTCCAAGGGACGGCTTGCACCTGTCACCCTGGGATTCGGATATTGGCTAAGGCTCTTGCCACCCCATAGTGCCTTTTTAGGCAAGGCGCAAATTCTAAACCTACCACCCTAGAAAACAAAAATGGGAAGAAACTGAGGGTAATGCTGCTCAATGCCAGAAGTCTAAATCTCAAAATGCACGCACTCGAGGCCCTTCTCAGTATGGAGAACATCGATGTCTGTGCTGTAACTGAAACCTGGTTCAAGGCTCCTGAGAGCACCCGGCACTATTAGGTTTTACCTCATATCATGCGTTCCGGCCCCAAAACCCGGACCACACCACAAAAGGAGGGTGTATCCATATTCATAAAGGATACCCACACCTCCAGGTTGGTGGCAACGCATCAAGCTTCGGAAACCATCCAGGTGCAACTAACCATAGGCAAAACTGCTCTACAAATTGTAGCATGCTACAGGCCACCCTCTCAAACTCAGGAACCCCACACAGCCTTCCTGAAGACACTGGAGGGTATAAATGTATCTCCAAACACCATCATATTGGGTGACTTCAACTAACCGAATATAGACTGGGAACATTACTCAAGCCCTAACTTTCTAGCCCAACGTTTCCTGGAGTTCATAAATTCAAATGCCATGGAACAGCTAGTCACTGTTCCCACGAGAGGAGAAAATATACTAGATCTCATTGTCACAAACATGGGGACAAAATGCTCCACACTGGAAGTATATCCCTCATTGGTGAGATCTGATCATAAACTAATCTCACTGGAAATCCACATCCCGCCCCACCCCAAACAAAAAGACCATAGTGAAGAACTTCTCTAAAGCAAACTTCACACTACTCAAGACTGGTGTGGTATCCTTCAAGGCCCCTGAGCCAGTGGAAACCACAACCCAAGCTGCGGAAGCCCTTACAAATGCCTTCTATGAACACCTCCAGGACTGCATGGATCAGGCAATCCCAAATAAAACCAAGACTCTTTCCACAAAGGGCAAATGTCCAGTCTGGTGGACCCCAGCCATTAACAAACTTTACAATAAGAGGAGAAAGCTATTACATGATAGAACAAAATCCATAAAAGGGAAGTCACCCTGATCATTATTAGTAAAAAATACGAGCACTCATAAAATCAACTAAGGCCAATTTTGAGAGAAAAATTGCCATGGATTCAAAGGACAATCATAAGGCCTTTTTCAGCTATGTTAGGAACCTGGGTGGAAACTCCCAGATATGCTCAGAATTAGTCCAAAATGATACAAAAATCACTGAACCCACAGACATTGCCAACATACTGGCACACAGGTTCAGTGCAAACTTCACCCCCCTCTCCCCCCTAAAGGAGAGATAACTATCCCAGCCGAGTGTAGCCTCCCGGACATCTCAAATGCGCAGGTGAAAGCTGCTCTCTCTAAAGCTAAAAACACAGCATCAATGGGACCAGATGGTGTCCCCGGCTGTGTGCTACACGAGCTAAATGAGGAATTAAACCTGCACATAAGGCAGCTGTTTAATCTCAGCCTTACCACAGGATACGTGCCCAAGGAGTGGCGTACGGCAACTGTTGTCCCACTCCACAAAGGCGGCGTCTCTACGGACCCTGGTAATTACCGCCCCATAAGCTTAACAAGTCTAGTCTGCAAAGCTATGGAGAGGATCATAATGGAGCTCATAAACAAAGATATAGGGGACTTGCAGACATTGGACCCGACCCAGTTTGGCTTTATCAAGGGAAGATCATGCCTTTTGAACTTGGTCGACTTCTTCGAAACAGTCACCAAGGCCATTGATGAGGGAAAGGCAGTCCATACAGCCTACCTTGACCTTGCAAAGGCTTTCGACACAATACCCCACTCGGGTAATGTAGAAAAACTTACCAGCTTAAATGTAAACCCATATGTCACAAGATGGGTTGCAAACTGGCTTAAGGACAGAACCCACAGGGTTAGAGTTGCTGGCGCTGTGTCAGACTCCAAGCCGGTCACAAGTGGTGTCCCACAGGGCTCGGTCCTTGGCCCCCTATTGTTTGGCATCTACTTCTCAGAGGTACAGGCCAACATAGGAGGACTTTGGCTGACAAAGTTTGCAGACGACTGCAAACTGGGCGCCATAGTGGAAAGTGCATCAGACACGGATATCCTTCAGAAGGGACTCACGGAAACAGATAGCTGGTGCCAGAGCCATGGCCTGAAGTTAAACGCCAAAAATGTATAGTCATACCCTTCGGGAAAAACAAGGTAACCCCAAGCTACCATATAGGTGGCAATCCACTAAGCACAGAAGATGTTATCAGGGACCTGGGGACCCAGGTTGACAGTGGCCTTTCTTTTGACACTCACATTGCTAAAGTGGTTAGAAAGACCTTCTACATTGCCCACCTGATCATGAAGGGATTCACATCCAGATCTAGTGAGGTTATTGTTCCCTGTACTCTTCACTTATCAGACCAATGATTGAGTACAATGCCCCATTCGGGATGTATCTCACCCGACATCTGCAGCAATTGGAGAGACCCCAAAAGTTCCTCACCAAAAGGATAAAGGGACTCCAAAATCTGTCATATGCTGCCAGATTGAAGAAACTCCAGCTCTATTCAGTCGCATACCGTCTGCTCAGAGGTGACATGTGCCTGACATACAAGGCCATGTCCAACCCGGAATTAATGGACATGCTCCACCTCAAAAAATCCAAATCCACCAAAACTACTAGAGCAAGCGACTTAAACCTTAGCACGGATATAAATAGGACGTGCTGGAGGGATAGATTTATCACTCAGAGACTCCCTATGCTGTGGAATAAAATCCCGGTCCATGTGAGGCAGAGCACCTCGCTGACTCTGTTCAAGAGAAATCTAGACCTGTGGATGGGAGATCGTAGGTTTACCCCGGGAATCATCTCTGTGTCACTGCTGGACAGAGGCACAACAAACTAATGGGCACAGTATTTTTTCATATAAGGGGTGGCGTAAGCCACAAAAATTTGGGCTAGGCTTATAAATGCCTTAGGGCAGATAGCCTAGTATAAACCTATGAACCTATGAACCTATGAACTAACAGTTAGAAGAAACAATTGTTTTTTTTTTTTTCATTTGTAGTATGATGTACATTTCCTTGCTGCCTATGGGTAATAGCCAGGAAACAGTTGTTACTGAAGTGCCCTTTCATGATACACTCATGTGCTGTTTGCTTTTCTCCCCTTGTGGCCTCTTAAATTCCATACTGAATGTATACATAGGCACCAGAATGAATGAATCATAGCACAAAATGAAATTAAAATAGAATGCTGGGGAGTATTCTCAGGAGGATATATTCCAGAAGCAAAGGGTTAATGCTCCCACTCTGGAGGGCTGTGGTCATACCACATTCTTCAGAGATGAGTGCAGTTATGGAGGCCATATCAGAAAAATGATAAGGCTGCTGGAAGGAATTCGAAAGAAAAGTGTTGGAGAGATCTTTGAGATGGTGGAGAATGAATATGATCAAAGGTGAGGAGAAAGGGCATGACACTGTTGGGCACAATCATATTATTTAGGTGTAAAGGGGTCATTCAAAATTGGAAGGACTCCAGGAGAAGGATAAGTACAGGCAGTGGATTAGAGTGATTAACTGCTCCCTTGATATCAAAAAGTATGTTTTCACACAGAAGGTTGTGAACCCATGGAATGGATGACTGAAGTATATGGTAGAGAGGAAATTCCCACAATCTGAAAGAGGGAGTAGAGAGGGAATACAAAGAGGCATTCAAGAGGGCATGGATAGGAAGAAAAATGGCAATTGGAGGGTAGAGACATAAAGGGGGAGAGAATGTTAAAGCATACAACATAGGCTTATTGTGGGCCTCTGCCATTAAGCAATGTAACATACTATAAAACAGTTTAAAATATAGGAGTATTCTTAAACTTGATTCAGTTTGGATTTAGTCTCTGTGCCATATTCTTGTCTATTTTTGATATAAGATATGTGATTTTACAAAAATATTACTGTATATTGGAAGACAGACTGACATTATTTGAAGAGGATTCTCACTTACTTATATTTCTCACTCATTAGTTTAGCAATTTATGTTTGCAAAATATGTCTTTATTCTTAATTGTTTAATTTTGTTGTTGTAAATTGATTATACTCACATGCACCTGGTGTGCCAGAGATATCAATGCAACCAAAAAGTTTCTGTTTTTATTTCAGGCACACTACAGTTGTGGAGTCTTTTTAATTTATAATTAGAAGAAGTGCTGGATGATTTATTGCTCTAAATTAGTCTCCTAAAACTGGTAAACATTTTGCCACAAATGCACAAATCACAAATATACATTTATGAAAAAGTAATACTTTATATTTGTTTATAATTGCGGTGGTGGTGCTGCGGTAGCGTTGTCACCTCACAGTAAGACTTTGCCCTGTTCGATTCTCAGCTAGAGCGTCTTCTGTGTGGAGGCATGCGTGAATGGGCGTACCTTCGTTGAAGGTTGTGTGTCAGGGCTGGCAACTCGGCACGTAAAAATCTACTGCCAATCATTAGCGGACCGGAGTTCCGCTGTGGTGACCCCTAACCCGGAAAAGCCAAAAGACACAACAAGTACTTTATATTTGTTTGTGATGGTGATGGTGGTGCTCCATGCATCCTTTTTTAAGGAAGATTGCACAGTTTTATATACCCTCGTCTTTTAAAGTCACCCACGAGGTTACCACTATTTAAAACAAGAATTTACCTTTTTTTTCTACCTTGGGCATCTTTTCAAAAACTGTGCATATATTTCTGTGGTTAAGCCATTTGTGTTTTTAGATAAAAGAGGACAGCTCCCATCCTACTGTTTGTGATAATTAGAATAAGAGGTAACACAGAGCTAAAAGTTTGCTTTGTCTTTGCCAGCTGTGTCAATCCAAGAATGTACACACTACCCAGTAGGTAACAATGTTTGTTAAAATTAGTCTAAGTATTACTGATTAAATTCCCTTTTCCCACAAGGGTAGACAAGAGATGGGGGCCTTCACTCAACCTGGGATGGGTTCTTAATACTATGTCAAACAACATTATAGGATTGGAAGCATGTTACACTCATCAGAACCTTGTTCAGTAGCCTCTGTAATCTTACCACTCTTGTGAACATAAAAGTGAAAAAAAATTATGTCAACCAGAAAGCAAGCAATAAATCCTGCATGAAGCAATGATGGGGGCAAAACCAAAGACCTAGAATTAGACTGTCTATCCACCCTTTTTGGAAACAAATCTACTCAATCCATTAAACAATAAAAGGTAATACCAAGGCATAATCTGACACCATCAGCTTGACACAAGGCTTCTGGACAGGAATAAAAATAATCTTGTAAAAATGTACTTACAATGCATTTAATTCTTTTCAAAAACTTCCTCCCAGTGAGGTAGCAGTATTTGTGCAGCAATCTTTTAAAGAAAATACCCATAATACCATTCCCCACTCTGCCATTAAAACTTTACAGCTACTAATGCCAAACATGTGCCAACTTAGATTTCAGTTCCGTGTTTTTTTTTGAACTACATAAATGTAAAGGCATGAGCTGATGTAACAAAGACGTTGAAAAGAAGCTGTCTGTACTTGCTTCAAAGAAAATGGTTAGAAACAAGTACTGGTTGCTAAGTTAATTCTGAAACTGGCTTTGTTTTATATTCAGTACTGAATAACAAACATTGAAATTACTTGTGTAAATGCTATATATAACATACTGCGCTTGTAAATGTTGTATATAACCTACTCGCTGTTATGTAAATATTACATATAACATTCTTAACAATCACTTGTGCCAACTGCTGATAACTGTTCTACATATTCTTTTACAACTGTGTCTTCTGCTGTACAGTATGTTTTAATTCTTGTCCTTGATGGCCTGAATCATGGATGAAAAGGGTCTGTTGACTAGTCTACAACCAGGTTAATTAAAGGAAATCACTCACTCAACTGACTCACTCACTCACTCACTCACTCACTCACTCACTCACTCACTCACTCACTCACTCACTCACTCACTCCTATGAGTTGAATCATGATTTGCAGCAACTAGGTCAGCACATTGTACATCACTGATTGCTTAAAGATCCCTATGCTTCAGAAGTACGTTAGGAATAAGGGTTGAATGAAATATGCACTCTGTTATGGCAGCTGAGTCAGTCAACTCCCCAAAGGAGAACAGACACATACTTATAAAACCTATTCACAAGCAGTTGTAAACTGTCTGTCACACAGAATCAGACAGAATGTGGTTGGGCATAATGTAGTAGGATCACAGCCTCTAATCACAGGAGCTAAAACTGTATGGTCGAGGTACAATGTTGGAAGCTTTCATACCATACTGAGGTGAGTGTTATCAGATTCTGAACAATTAGACAGAATATAAGGGAGTCAAGCTCATAGAAGAACTAGCCTTAAATAGACTTAGTGCTGAAGATCCAGGAGGATTATATTCTACAGTATCTATTGTTGAAATTCAAATATATTGAAGCATTAAGATGGCAAATCCCCAGGGATAAATGGCTTCACAATAGAGGTTTATAAGTACATAGAAAACAGATGATGGAAGGCTCACTGGAGGCTTGTATGAGGACCATAGCGGGACCATTTGTTTCAAGCAGCACAGTGTAATGTGCTGAAGGCAGTGATTCTCAAACCAAACAATCCCATGCTAAATATGTCACCTCAAAGGCTGAGAGTCATAATTAATATAAATTATCGCACATTTTAAAGTGGTAATTCTTCCCAATGTCATCCACCCAAATCAAACTGGGTTTGTAAAAAGCAGTCATGCATGAAATAGCATTCAAAGGGCATTACTGTTAATTAATTAATTAATTTATTTAACGTGCGTTTACCAGGAAAGTCCGAATGGACACAGGTCCTTTTTCAGCGGAGGCCTGGGGAGAAAAGTTCCATGAGTAACAGTAGATTTTAATACACAAATTACAATAATCAATAAAGTATAAAGTAAACAAAATGTAGTATACGTAAGAAAATACAAATTTGCTACATCATGACAACAAAACCTAGGCTTTGAACATAGCTAGAACTATTTGTACAGTATGACTTATGTCAAGATATAAGGTTAAGATAGGCCGGTAGGAATAAAAGATTAAACACCGGGGAAGAAGTTGGATATGGTTGGGGCATACTGTGATGTATCAGAGCATTCAAGAGGTACAGGAACATAGCCACTTATTTTTTAGATAAGCTTTAAGTGGTGGCTTAAAGTGGTAAGTGAATGAAATTGAGAGACTGGAATTAGAAAGGGAGTTCCATATGCGAGATATATAGCTGGAAAATAAAGATTCTCCTGCAGTGTTGTTGGCCTTGGAGATGGTGAGTAAGTTCTTATTGTTAGAGTGAAGTGGTCTGCTGGAACTGTAAGGAAGGATGAAATTTTGTAGTGCAGGGATTCTGGTTGCTTGTGTTACAATTTTGTGAGTTAGTGAGAGAGGGTTGTAAATAATAATGTTGGGAAATTCAAGCCAGTCTAGTATCCTTAAAACTGTACAATGATGTATTCTATATGAGCAGTCAGATGCATACTTACCAATCTTATTATAACATGCTTCTAGCTTAGATAAGTCAGTTTTCCTAAGATTAGTTAAAATTGGTGAGGCATATAGTAGAGTGGAGAGCAGATGGGTTTGTGCTAATGTAATTTTGGCCATTTTGGTCAGGAACCTTTTGTGTCTATATAGACTTCCAAGTTTCTTATGGACTTTTTTTATTGTTAGGGAGACGTAATTCAAATTTTAGGTTATTGTCTATTTCCACTCCAAGAAGCTTTGTATGGGTTGTCGGGGAGATGACAGTATTGTCTTTGGCTATTATGTTAAATGGTGGGCATGAGATAGATGTCTTGTTAGGTTGGAAGAGTAATAATTTAGTTTTGTTTGGGTTCAGGATTAGATGGGCATTAGCTAACCATGTTTCAACAGAAGTGAAAGATTCCTGTGTTTGAGAATGAAGAGCTAATACAGAAGTAGCAGCACAGATAAATGTTGAATCATCTGTATAATGTATTATAGTACCATGTGGAATAGCTGTGTGTAGATTATTAGTAAAGTAGCAAAGGAGAAGTCCTAAGATAGATCCTTGGAGGACACCAGTGGATAAAGGAATGTGTGGAGATAGGTCACCTTGCCACAGAGCAGATTGTTGACGACCAGATAAATAGTTATTAAACCAAGCTGTGGCAGATGGTGAGAAGGATAGTTCAGTTAGTACACCTATTAGTTTGGAATGGGAGACCATATCAAAAGCTTTTGATAGGTCTAGAAAGATGACAGATACAAAGTTGTTAATGTACTTGAATAACAACAATGGGTTACCCCTTTTACTTATGTGAGTGATGACAAAAGCAGTTGATTAACTAATGTCCTGTTAAATATGCATTACTGAGGCATATTTAGTTCCCAAAGACAATAAGTAATTCTCTAAAATGTCTGTACCAATGGGCATCCACAGCTGAGTGTCAAAAGTATACTGCCAATATGAGGTTCAGGCTAAGTAACAATATGGGGATGCATACTGCTCCTACTTCTCTTTGCTCTGGGTATTGAAACACTGACTCAAGCAATTGGAGAGAGACAGAAAAGGAGAGATGCATTATCTATCTATCTATCTATCTATCTATCTATCTATCTATCTATCTATGTTTATCTATCTATCTATCTATCTATCTATCTATCTATCTATCTATCTATCTATCTGTCTATCTGTCTATTTAACATATGTTAACTCACTGGGTGAGTTGATCCAAGTACACTTTTTAACCACAACCTGCAGCACAGTCAGCAAGTGAACATCTTTACAAAAATAAAACTTATGTAAGGCATTACAGTACAATGGATACTTTGAAAAACATTACATTGCACATAGATCATTAATTATACATATTGGTGATATTGTAATAAGAAAAACCCAATATAATGGTCTAAAACAGGCAGTGAGGTGATTT
This sequence comes from Protopterus annectens, assembly GCF_019279795.1. Classification (NCBI taxonomy): domain Eukaryota; kingdom Metazoa; phylum Chordata; order Ceratodontiformes; family Protopteridae; genus Protopterus; species Protopterus annectens. The sequence continues at coordinate 1,233,510,920 of NC_056735.1, forward strand.
ATGTTATTCAGGGGCTATCATTACTCCACTTAGGTTATCACTGGTAGTTCTATTAATCATTTCTACCCTAACTGAGTGAGCACTAAAATTCTCATTGTGAGGCACAGTAAAATCGATTCCAGCACAGTGTGTGTGTGTGTGTGTGTGTGTGTGTGTATGCATGTGTGTGTGTGTGTGTGTGTGTGTGTGTGTGTGTGTGTGTGTGTGCATGTATGTCTGTGTGTGTGTGTGTGTGTGTGTGTGTGTGTGTGTGTGTGTGTGCGTGTGTGTGTATATTATATCCCTTCTTCCAGTGCTGCCATGATTTTATCTTTTTGAAAACTTTACTGTAAACTGACTGGAAATGGTGCTACAGAACCAGTATAAAGATGGACTTAGAAACTCAGGTTTGAATCAACTTGTCAGTAACTTTATAAGGCAGCTATACCAGAGGTAACCATATATTTCTGGGTGGATGATTGCCAATATTCCAGATACACATTAATATATAACACTGAACTTCTTCAGTGCATTTGCTGTCAGAATGTTATAGCAGTAGAGAAGCCTGATAGCCCTTGCTACCGTATCATTCTGGCCTAGTCTCATTTTTTTTTGTTAATTCCATTTGTGCATTTAACATTTAGACTACACATTTAAGGGAGGTATGGAGTTCTAGTAAATTCCAAGGTTAAATAATGTCAGCATTACAAATGACAGATATGAACAGTAGGAGTTTACCCACCATCTAGGTCTCTCTCTTACTGCTCTCAATTGTTTAAAAGGTACTTATCAGATGAATGCCAAGTTGTTAACTGGTAAAATGAGTATTCCTCTTCTTTCTACCTGTTACAGTTGAAACACACAGGGATCCATTCTTGGACTACTCCTGTTTAATGCATTCATAAATGATTTACATGCAGCAGCCAAACATGCTACTCAATATACTGATGATTGTACATTGACTGAACTGACCCAAGAATCCTTCTCATCCATGAAAACCTGGCATGACAACTCACAACTATTATTACTAACCCCCCCTCCCAAAAACATAAGCTGTTTCTTTTCACTTCTAAATCACACTCATAAAGTAAAGACGGGTTTGACCTCACATCATCCAATAACACTCAGGTAAAAATTGTACTGTACATTAAACTTCCTGGAGTTACAGTAGATGATAATATGAAATATAACCCCATATCCAAATAACAGTTAAAAAGACACACCAAAAGCTTGGTCTGTTGTTTAGAGATAAACCTTTCTTCACAGATAAAGCCAGAGAAACAATTGCAAAAACCTACCTACTCCCCATGCTACTGTCTGCCTCTCACATCTTCACAAACCTGCCACCACTCTCACATCTTCACAAACCTGCCACCACTCTAGAGAACAAAATTACAAGATGTGATGCAAATTTCTCTTACTGTACTCACCACTGCTAACCCTTCAGACTACTAAACTCGAACAAACCACCCCTTATCCTTCAACCTTCCCTGCTTCCAGCAGTCTACAATTTAATACACAGACCAGGCAAATGCCCAGTGCTTAAATCTATTGGCTTTCCACTTTTGTCTAACAAGATGTACAGGAGATTTTGTGAATAACTGATATGACTGCTGTTTTAACTCTGAAATTAACATTTTACATGTAGTGACAGAACATAACTATTTAACATCTGGAAATAATGCAAGTGTATGTCCCTTATGTTCTGCTTTATTATTAACAATGGTTTGAACTGTACCTTTTATGACATTGCACACAGAAAGCAGTTTTGTATGACTTGCACAATAAACGTTTACTGTCATACCAATCATGTTGCTGTCTAAGATACCAGTCAAACATAATCCATTGGTATAATTCCTGACTGTCAACTTACCCTAATAAGGTTTTACATTTGCTAATATGCTATTTACACAAATTCTGTAGTCTGTCTAAAACTGACACATTAAAAAAATAATACTGTGTTTACTACCATTTTTACTAGCCTGATTAACTTTATCCATACTGTCATGTAACACACAAAAATTTTCATATCAAAGTCTACAGAAATACAGCTGGCCAATTCTGATCACCGTAGATGGTTGGAAAACGTTTGCAGTTACTTGAAAAGCTGGTGAAACGAAGCTGGCAGTTTCAGATTTGTGACCTGAGAATTCACCAACCTGGAGAATTTATGGCACTGCTTCTTTTCTGCATGGCAGTCTCACTCCGGATCCAGTAAATGTACTGCTGCAAACTGTGGAAACTGTAGTGCTCCTATTCACGACTCAGTCATGTACATAAATATTAGTTAATGCGCCTTTACTGAAGTGACCTTATACAAGGCACCACTCGCCCTGTGCTCGAATACAGGCAAGGCTCACCATTGAAAAGTCATTTATTTCACAGTCTTGTACTTACTGATGCTGCCAAATGCAGCTCTGTTTTGGTGCCTTGCTAGAATAAAAGTCTGTTACAGTTAACTTGTTTAACTCTGCGCAGTACTATTAAAATAACTTGTCTGTATAACAAATGACACATACAATACTGTACAGTTTACAGCATTTACTGCTTCAGATTATACTTTTCAAACACTGTGAAAGATGTGCTCCATTATGCAGATCTAACAAGAAATCATATCTAACCTCATACACTTTTAATGTCCTTTTTTATATCATTTCTTGTGCCGTTCATATCTTGTCCATGAGAACAGCCTGTTGATGTTAACAGGTTTGGAATTTGTGTGATTTCACGCAGTCTGTTGTACTTGGTAAGTTGCTTTGTGTTCTGTTTCAAGGTGAATCATGTGACATTTTCATCCTTGCCTCCAACCCGGTAGGGAGTTGTTCTTTCCTTGCACCTGCATTTCAGCAGTTATCCTTATCAGCATTTTCCCTTGTAGCTGTACCAGACACTGTTACATTTATGTTTCAAACAACTGGATGCCTTTTTTACTTGAATTTTAGCTAAGACCTGTTTAAACCTTTAATATATATCTGTATGCTAGCAAACAGAAATGTACATGCATCTAACTGACTATATTTTCTGACATATATTTTAGCAAACAGAAGTATAAATCCATTTAACTAGCAAACAGAGGTGTACATGTATTTAGCTAGCTATATTTTTCTACACACATATACACACACACACACACACACACACACACACATATATATATATATATATATATATATATATATATATATATGTTTTACTATCATTAACTCGAAACACAAAACATTTTACAGGCATGTTACTGGCCCATCATGTAGAAAATCACTATTGTGCATGTGCAAATACCACTCCAAAAAATAAAAAACTTTTTGATATCAATGTCGAACTCCTGGGCAGTGCTCTCTGATTTTCTTTACTTAAAATGCATACCTATCATGTTTTTGCAGGAGGGAAAGCCCCTCTGCACCCCCCAGTGGGGGGATGCACCCCCACACCCCCTGCTACTAATGTATTCCACCTCCAAGATCACACTACAGTGGGGATATGGATGAATTTCCAATCCCCACTGTACTGTGATCTCCATACATATAGTCAAACACAATTATGTGAATGCACTACAACATTCGCATAAGTGAGTTAGACTATCCCTTACACATCATTTTGTGCACGACATTCTGATTTTCAGCAGCATACGTGCCAAGCGAATACACTTCACACAAATGATAGTAAATCTATATATATATATATATATATATATGTATGTATATATATATATATATATATATATATATATATATTTATATATATATATATATATATATATATATATATATATATATATATATATTCTAATAAACAGAAGTGTATCTGCATTTATAAATCTCTAAATATATATATCTAACATAAACCATGCAGAAATCTACGATCTCAAGAAAAATCTCTACTTACCATAAATGAATCTGTAAATACAGCAAGAAATGCTCTCTACTCCACCTATGTCTCCAAAATTTGGAACTCTAGCCCCCCTTCAGCAAACTAAATAACTACAAATTGTTAAAATAGATCTTAAACATCAGCTAAGACAATCCTGGATCTACCAGTGTTCAGCCCCAGAATTAAATTCACACACACTCTCAAAAAAATGATATTATGCAACATGAAAGCTACGATGTAAGTGCATATTTTTACATGTGTATAAAAATGTCAGATTTATATGTAAGAACTTGCATGTTATGTTTTGTTCATGTATGTAGCCTCTTTCTATATGTTACAAATATTACTTGTCATGTAAAGATTTTATAGTATATTATTACTGTTATTTGTCATGTAGACCATTTCTATCTGGGCCTCTGCTGAAAAGGAGTTCTCATGCTTAGTTGGACAATCCCAGTAAACAAATGCTAGGCTCATTTCTAGGCCCAACTTCTATTTAATACATGTATTAACAAACTGCATCGCGCCACTAAACATTCAAATATTGTTTGGTATGCAGATAATGCAACCCTTGTTTGCTCTGCCTCAACACTAAAGATCCTGCGAACTCACCCAAGACTCTTTCTCTTCTGTTGAATCTTGCTAGGCACTGCAGACCTAATGTTAAGTGCAAGACAGACTAAACTAATGCTCTTTATATGAAAACAAATTAGTACTCAAAACACAATCCCCCAGATTCACGAATCCTCAGTGTAAGACTTAATAAGTCTTACTCTGAGGCTGCAGTTGAACGGTATGATGTCAGCGTGCCATGAATATTCATGAGGGCATGCTGATTCATACTCTAGTCTAACACAGTCCGTGTAGGAAAGCAGGGGGCGTGTCCGATTGCCGATTACTGCAAAGGGACACGCACCCAGAAGAGTTAGAGTCCTGATAGTAAACACCCACGAGCGAGTCCGCTGAAATGTCAACAAACACAACACCACACATCCCCACAGACTAAACCGTAGTGAAAATGTTTAAAATGTAAAAATAACCATTTCATGTTTTTTTTTTATAATTTCCAATATGTTTGCCCGCATTTGCGCTCGTTTGCACAGGTATGCCCTTCGCTCAGCCACAGTTAGCAGATATGACATTGAAAAGCATATAAGATCTACATATGCAAATTAAGCCAAGTAGCAATAGCGTAGCGGTAGAGACATCACCCAAAGAGGAGGTAGTCACGGTTCGAGCCCCACAACATCCCTCTCCATTTTTCTTTAAATAAGTATGAAATAATTCCCTGACATATATAAATATAATTTAAGTAAAATGTAATGAAATGGCCCATGTATTTGTGAACACAACCTATATTATGTATATATAAAAAGGATCATAAGTGCCCGTAGCTTAGCAGCGCTTTAACAAGCTTAATATGAGTGCCCGTAGAGAAGCAGTGCTTTACCTAGTTTAATATGAGTGCCCTTAGCTAAACAGCGCTGAACCCAGCTTAATATGAGTGCCCATAGCTAAGCAGCACTGAACCCAGCTTAATATGACTGCTCATAGCTAAATAACGCTTTACCCAGTGTAAGCCATTTGCGCGGAGCTGCGCAGCTCGCAAACCAGCTTACCGTCGGGCAACGTTGGGCAACGTGTAGCAAAGTCGCTTTTACACAGATGTACCTCCTAGCCTGTCTAGACAGTAGTAAAATAAAAAAAGCAATGACAAGGGTCAAACCCGGGATACTGTACACCATAGTCAAAGTACTGAACCACTAAGCCATGACAGTTGTACTTAGAAATCCAGTATTACCATACATATAGGAATGAATGAAAATATAACCATGACAAAGCCTGTTTGCTCTTAGCTGATAAATGTCCAAAATGGCCAATCACAAATAAGTGCGGGAAAACCGGCATATATAAGCTCCATAGGCGGGAATACACACCATAACTGATTGTGGTACCCATTTACAGTCAGGATGGCAGGCATCGGAGAGGGTAATCGCTTTAGAGCACAAAGGTGGGGCACTGAGGAGTCCAAATATATGGTTTGGCTCCTAGTCCACCATCATGAAGGCCGACTCATGCAGGGCCAGGTTCAATGGGCAGAATATAAGGCAGAGGCGTGGAACCGGTTTGCACATGATCTTACCAGTGCCACAGGCATTCCCAGGACTGGTGAGCAGGTCCGTCACCATCATGTGGACCTGAAGCGATGAAAAGAGGACCAACTGAACCAATGGATCCAGGAGGCCCGTCATATGCCCAATGCCCCACTACTGAGTAAGTATCCATGTAATTAAGTATGTAAGAAATGCTATACTAGCCTATAGTATGGATAGGTATGTTCCAATATCCCTTCATTTATATTACAGCTGCAGGTGTTCGTGCCACGAATCGGCAAGCCTATGCTGATAGGTTGCTAAGGCTGCGCCACCAGGCAGGTTAGTAATTATTCAGCTGGTATTATTATAGAATATAAGTGAGACAGCCTGTAAAAGAGTTCAGTGTTGTAACCCAGTAATAAAGGTCAAATAAGCCTAGAATAAAGATTATGTTAGTATTCTAAGATCAGATAAGTGATGTAGCCTGAAAAAGAGAATTGTAATCCATTAATAAAGATTAAACAAGTCTCAAATAGAGTTTCCACCTGTATTGTAATATCAGATAACTGCTTCAGCCTGAAAATGAGTATTCTAATCCATCAACAAAGGACAGACAAGTCTTGAATACATCCTAGTATATACTGTCATATGAAATAAGTGAGTCAACTGGAAAGGATTGTTGTAACCCAGTAATAAATGTTAATAAAGCCCAGAATTAAGTACCATCCTGAAATGTAAATATAAAATAAGTGAGAGAGTGTGAGAAAGAGTTTGAAGCTACCAATAAAGGTGTAAGAAGTCTGGAATAAAGGTATACTGCATGCACTACATAATGAAATGAATGAGACAGCCACAACCAAAGAGTGAAATGTTTTTAATAAAGTACAATACCTGGACTGTGTCTATTTGGATATGCTGTTGTACCCTTGCATTATGGAGATAGTATGGTTGTATGAAATGCTGAACATCCACAGTTGTCTAGGCCCATATAAACTGGGTGATGGGAATGCCAGTATCTCAGAAGAATATTTATAGTCCTCAACTGTTGCATGTATAGTATGTACTTGTTAATCCGGTACATGAGCAGCTTGTGCTTGTGATCCCACAAATGTCAGTGTGTTTCTAGAACTGTACGTAACTGTTCAAATGTAGCAGGATACTTTACCTGAACACAGCCAGATATGAACATATATGAATACAAATGGAATGTATATTAATGTAGCAGTAACATCTCCATCACTAACATTTCTAAGGTTACATACAGGAAACTGTACTAATACATGTAGGGGATATATATCCACATCTAGTAGGAATGTACAGTATACGTATAGGTAATTTAAGTTGTTAATGTAATATTTTTCCACCCTACCTTATGTTCACAAATGATGCCATTCCACACCAAACTGGGTATGTGTATTTACAATTAATTCTTATGGACATTTGTCCTGTTGGTTTATACACATCTGCATGTATGTTGATGCATGTGCCCTATTCACATATCCAAACCTGATGGCCTGTTGCCACCAATCAACCCTGTTGGAATGTCCACTGTTGTTCTAAATATGCATGTGTTATGCTTGCTGTTCAACTTTTGGAAATCATGTGTGTTTGGTTAATGGGAATACTAATGCATGCTGTTACAACTAATTTGGAATGGTGTTGTTTGTTACTAACCCAAAATGCCATTAAATACTGCTAAACATAGAACAACTGGGAAGGCGGGTCCCAGCGGACCCACCTCTCCCACCTCAGCTGGCGATGGCACCTGGCACCAGTGCCCAGCCTGGGACCTCCTCCTCCGGTGGCCCTGTGCCACTTTCGGGTGGAAGCGCTGCAGGGGATGGGGCTCACCCCCCCTCTGCAAGCATGGATGGAGGAGAGCCTCCCCTCACCCTCCAAAGGGTCCAGTCTGTGGTGCGTAGTGAGATCAGGCGTTCCGTGACTGATCCCCTACACCAGCTTGAGGCGAGAGTGGCACAACTCACGGGTGTGCCTGTCCCTCCTATCCAGCCCACAGCACAGCCTCGGCCTGGGCTGTGAAGGTGCAGTGGTAACTGCCCATGGGTGGGGATCTCAGTTCCACTGTTGCCATCTGTGGGCTTATGGGCTTGCGATATCCAAACATCTGTCCCCGTCAATTGTGTTTACCCACCACATGTGTTATACTCCACCCCTGTATGCATCTTGTTTGTCTTGTCTGTTAACCTCCCCAACCCACCTCCCCCAATATTCCTACTTCCTTTATCTCACATTCCACTCTTACCTGAAAAAATAAAAAGGGCAATCTGTACCCGCAAAAAAATTACGCCCCATACATAGCTGCCCATTTCGCACACATGTCTGCTGGACATGTAAACTGATAATTACAATTGGCTGTGCAACATACTTTGTTGTCCTCACTCCTCTCTCAGGGGTGGAAGGTTTCAAATCTCACTCTAAATTTCTAACATATGCACAGCTGTTGCTGGTAAAGAATTGGGCAGCTATAGGCTTTCCCTACATCCTTCCTGCACATCCCGAGCTTGTTTTCCTACGGTCCTACCCTCTTTGTGCCCCTTTTTTCACCACTTTCCTATTTCCCCATTTTCTTTTCTTTAAAAGAAATTAGCTCAGGTGTTAGCGGGAGTAAGCACTTTTAAGCAGTAGTCAGCGGGTGTGCGCTTGTGTGTGCTTAGCTAAGCATAGATAAGCGTAGCTAAGCATCGCGCAAACTCGCGCAAACCCACTTACAACTGCTTAAAAGTGCCTTAGTCACTCTGTATGACAAGGCCTGTAGTCTGCTCATCAGCATTTCTGTCAGTCTCGAACCCCAGACACACTAGACTGCATGAATTACCACAGAGCCACAGCAGATATAGAATAACTTGGTGCTGTAATAAATATATCATGCATTACTATGAGGGAATGTAAAGGGAAAATAGGAATGCCATAACACAAATCATGTTCTGTGGGTCTTTACCAGCAGGTTATGTGGAATGGTATGATATGACTGTAAAAAGGGAACCAGGCATTCTTGCAGGATATTATGTTACAGTAGTACTTTACAAACCCCACATGGTATCACAGCAGGAGAAACACTGGCCTTTCTGAATACGGCACACACCTGAATTAACAACTGTGAATGCTATACAGGGATGGCCCTGAATCGTAAACGTATGTTAGCTGTGCCCCTCTGACTCTGTGTGGAATGTAGTAACAGTAGGCAGACAAGTGTGGAATCACAGGTAATGAATAATGTCAATAGGTGAGAGTAGACACTGCCTGCACGTCAGACAAGGTGTAGTAATACATATGTTCTGATTCTCTCAAAGTCTCAAATGAAATATGTCAGTAATATATTACAGGGCTATCTCACCTGTATGTACCTTTCCCTGAGGCTGTTCCAGTATATACATGGCAGTATCTGAGGCCTGGCAGAGGCAGAAACATACAGGCATATCGGCTCTTCTGCTGTTACACACACTGAAAATAGCTTTCGAATGAGTTCTACAAGCTTGCCCTTTGTAGGGGTACAACACAGTAATATCCAAGGATGTAGCCATGCACTGCTAGCAACAAACCGTGACAATGCCAGTGTTCCACTGCCAAAAGGACTGGTGTGGTGCACAGATAAAGAATACTAGGCTAATCTCAGGCTACCATCTGGATATGTCCACAGGTGGGAGCTACACAGATAGACTACTTGCCTTCATAGACTAACAGGTACACAGCAACCCTGTATGTTCAGCAAGGTAAACACCACACGATAATAAATAAAGCTCTCTGCAGGTCTGCACCCCTACCCAAAAGTAAGATATACCTGTGTAGTCAGGCACAACCAAGGGTGTAGGTAGCTATACTCAGTACTGACGTATGTCCCCTTGTCTTGAGCAGCCTGTGCTAATGTCAACACAAACAAACCAACAACTGTTCTGAAGTGAGTAATGTACTAAGGACAGTATAGCAGTATAAACACACTGCATGTGCCTGATAATTGCAATTGGTAGTACAACATACACTGTTGTCCTCACCACTCTCTCAGGGGTTGAAAGTTTCAAATATCCCCCAAATGTATTGCATATGCACAGCTGTTGCTGTTAAAGAAATGGCCAGCTATGGATCTTTAATAGACCCATCCTGCACATCCCGAGCTGGTATCCCTACTGTATTCCCCTGTTTGTAGCCCCTTTCTCACCACTTTTCATGTCTGCATGGCAGGGCCCTTGTTCTGCTGTGCATAAAAATAAAAGCTCTATCAGTCTCAAACCCTGGACCTTAGACACACAACATTGCATGAAGTACCACTAAGCCACAGCAGACATACAGCAAGCTGGTGCTGTAATAAATATATCATGTATTACAATGTGTGACTGTAAAGTGAACAGAGTAATTTCAAAACACAAATCATGTCCAGTGAATCTTTATCAGCAGTTATTGTGGAATTGTATGACATGACTGTGATAAGAGAGCCAGCCATTCTAGCAGGACATTATGTTACAGTATTACTTTACAAACACCACACACTATCACACCAGGATAAACACTGACATATTCAAATAGGGCAGAGGTCATACATCCCAAGTATGAATGCTTTACAGGGATGTCCCTGATTTGTAAGCAAATCCTAGATGTGTCCCTGTGAAACCCTCTGAAAAATACACATGTTATGCGGAAAGTTGGGGAAGTACATGTAATGGAAAATGTCAATAAGGAACAGTAGACACTGCCTGCACATCACAAAAGGTGGATTAATACATATGCTCTCATTCTCTCACAGTGTCAGGTTAATGTCTGTAATATATTACAGGTGTACCTCACTTACATGTACCAGTCCCTGAAGTAGTTCAATTATAAACCTGAGTGTATGAGATGCCTGGAAGACGCAGACACACACAGGCATGTCATTGGTTCTGGTGTTACACACTCTGCAAATAGATTTGGAAGGAGTTACACAAGCATACCCTTATGTAGGAGTACAACACATATATATCAAAGGATGTAGCCATGTATTGTTAGCAACCAAGTGTGACAATGACAGTTTTGCAGTGCTGGAAATACTGGCGTGGTGCACAGACAAAGGAAACTAGGCCAACCCCTGGCTATCATCCTCATATGCACACAGGTGGGAGCTACGCAGACAGACTACTTTCCTTCAAAGACCAACAGGTACACAGTAACCCCGTATGTTCAGCAAGATGAACATCACACAATAATATGTACAGCTCTCTGTACCTCTGCACCACTACACAATAGTAAATATACATGTCTAGTCAGGCTATACCAAGTTTCTAGTTAGGCTGACATAGTACTGAACTTGTACAGTTGTCTTGAGTAGCCTGTGCTACTGGCAACACATAAAGGAAACTCAAACGGGACAGAGGTTAATAATGTTTTATTTACAGTATAGTAATCCACAAACAGGTAATGCTGCAGAAAAATACATTGCAATCACTACTGTTGTATGGAAGCTAGTTGTCTAAGTAGAAAAACAGTACATACTCCCATGTATCTTGTGTTCCCATTTGGAAGGTTGAGTAAAATACTACACTGGCAAGTGTGTATTGGAAGCAGCAACAGTCAGATTTCACTACAACATGCAAAGCACTGGCTACAAGTATATCCTCAGAAATAGGAACTATACCAACCTTCTGACTGACACTACGGTGTCCACAGCAAACAAGCAGGGGCACAAACCTGGAAAGCTGAAAGGGCTACACCTCCCTACTGTATCATTTTATCGCAGTGTGCTGCTATGCCAGTGAGTACTGCAATTACCACACATCAGGCTGCATGCAATTACAAAATGGTGGGCACCAATTGGTGCAGAGGCCATCACATGCACATAAGCAGATACATACAAAAGCAGACTTTACTTGCTTTCTACACATGCAATAATATCATTGCAACTACCAACAGAGACAGAGAGACAGTTGGAGAAAAATAAAGAGAGAAACAACACAGGAAAAGGAGGCCTGACATTTTCATACATAAAATAAAAAAGCAGCAGTACTGTTTAAAACTAAAAATCTACAATCAGACGCAACACAGGAATAAAAGGAAGGGTATGTAACACATACGTATTTGGCGGCATGTAGTAGCTGTTTTTGAAGAGTACTCTATGTACAGTGTATCATCTATATGTGTCAGCTGTAGATATCTAAATGTATCTGTACAAGTGCATAGATCAAGGGACATACTGCAAATGTTTGTGAAGGGTGTGTGTGTGTATATATATATATATATATATATATATATATATATATATATATATATATATATATTATTGAAGGTTGTTCTGTGCATATGTGTAGGTAGGTTGTATTGTTTGGCAATGAAAACAGCATGCACTGCTGGTATATCACATGTGGTGTTTATATGCTTGTGTGTATGAATCCACATGTTTCCAGTGTTGCAGCCAGTGAGGCCTGCTAAAGCTACATGGGCGGAGGACACCTTAAGTGCATTCTGAACAACACTGTAATATTATGAAATCACTCTATATCCCACAACTATCACATAATTGATATCCCCACCATGAAAAGTGGACTGTATATGTGCCTATATGTACAGCTGTATGTCCAGCAATGAATGTATATATGTATGTGTATATACAAACACATATATATATATATATATATATATATATATATATATATATATATATATATATATATATATATATATATATATATATATGTGTGTGTGTGTGTGTGTGTGTATAGATATATATATATATATATATATATATATATATATATATATGTGTGTGTGTGTGTGTGTATATATATATATATAATATATATATATATATATGTGTGTGTGTGTATATATATATATATATATATATATATATATATATATATATATATATATATATATTTATATATGTATGTATGTATATATATATATATATATATATATATATATATATATATATATAGAGAGAGAGAGAGAGAGAGAGAGACACACACACACATGGGGTCATACGTACTGCAACAGGTGCGTGCTGCCCAAGGCATGGTCTGAAGCACAGTGTTAACACTGCACTGCCATCCCTTCTTGCCAAAAAATGTACCCATCAACTACCACATAGGTGATAGTCTGACTAACACCAAAGGTGTGATAACAGAACCAAGTACACAGGTGGACAGTAGCCTACTCAGTGATAAGAACAGTGCCACACTACTCATGTAATCTGTCTACATAGTACATGTCATCACTAAAGGTGTGTTGTCCAGTTGAATATTGGTCAGTGTACCCCGATAGTCATCACACTTACAACCAATTCTATAGTACACTGACACATGTGTTATGTACCTCACATGACAACTATAGCAACTAGAAAGGCTACAGACATACCCCATAAGGAGTAGTACTGGCCTCAAACAGATGGCCTATGCAAACTGACACACAAAACCACAGCTAGACTTGGTGGCATAACACCTACCCAGAGGTGAACTCTGCCTAACATACAGACGTATGTCACACACATAGCTGTTGTACATCCTCCACATTAACATATCAAAATCCCTACAAGCTACACTCTGTAGGCCGAAAAACCATGACAGATCACTTAACAGCACATGCTGGATGGATACATACCTATCTCAGAGCCATGACATACTCCAGAACAAACAAACTATCAATAGGAAACAAAGCTCCCACATACCAGTTGTCATACATACCTGTAAGGATTGTTGTGATATACAAAATATACACAGGCAAACCCCTCTGAGGCTCTGGTTGACCGGGGACAGTTCAATTAAATTACATGTGTGTCACAGGCCAGGGTAGCCTATGGCTAGTCTGTTCAATGCCCTAGGCCCATATGTGTATGACCTACCTATGACACGATGCACACACACATGTACATAATGCAATGCTTGTTACATGAGGATGACTGAGTGTGATGTTGAATGTGTTGGTGAATGTGTGCAAGGTCTGTAAAGGTGTGATAGCTTAGTGTGTTATCGTTTCTGCCATGGTAGTTTGTGTCCTATCTGGGATCACAGCAAAATATGTGCATAGCATTGCTAGGCAGACAGAGTAGGATGCCATACAGTGTGACATATTTCCCCATTGTCAAGTGTGTACTGCCATTGTAGCCCAATGCAAAACATGTATGAGTAGTGAGTGTTACGGCTGTACATTCCAAATCCCATATGAATTGTAGCAGTACCTGCAGCTGTAGGCCTAAACAGCACAGTATGTTGTATGTTCACATTGCTTGCAAACACTGTATTCTGTGTTCCCTGTAGTCCTCACAGAATACATGAGTCAGTCATGATGTTTTGTAAGTAGTGCACACATCGCTGTATGGTACACCCGTAAAGCTAATCTTGTTTGCCATACATTTGTGTGTCATCTGTATGTGTGATGTGTGTGTAATCAGGCCTGTACTATGCCCCATACATATGTGTGTTACAGGGTATATGTGTGTATTTAGCAACATGTATAGTGTAGTACAGCAGTATGACACCTATATTAACAACTGTGCACATATGTTAGGTAGGTGTTTGACATTGACAACTAGAGTGTTAGACTGGTAATAATGTACCTGTACTTCACATCCATTTAAATGGAGGACATCTGTCTTTATGCATTAACTTGATGTATACCTCCTGTGGCTAGGTGGAGGATGATGTCACATACAGTGTGTCATGTATTGCTTTATAGTCTGACATACTGCCATAACTTTGATGCTGTGCAGAACATGGTTTGGTATATATATAGTGAGCCAAACACTGTCATCCTGTTGCAGCCTGAGCACTGATATGTGGTATTGCACGTGTGCATCTTCTGACAGGAAATTGCATGCTGTATTTGTCGAGTAATTGATATGTGTAGTTTAGAATATGAGGTGTGCCACATGGCTTGCTCACATATATTGTTAATTTGTCTTCCGGGGTCATGGCCCACAGTAGGAATCCTGCATATTCTGCTGTTGAGGATGCTGAGATACACACCAGCCTTGTACAGCATTTCCACCTGCTGTTTTCACAAACTTGCTGTACTGTGGCAAGAGCTTGTTTGTCGGGTAAATGACATAGGCATGCATAACCGGACATATGAGCAGGTACGCCATCACTGCAGTGATTTAATTCGACATGTCCGGCAGCATGCATCTGATATCCATAGACAACAGCTTGCCACAGGTGGTGGGGTAGCTATCCACCCCCCCTCACCAGTGTGGAGGAGCTCCTCCTAAGTGTCATGGATCCAGGCCAACAACATCCACTAACATGTGTCATCATGGAGGCCGGAGCCACCCAGCATGTTGAAATGGAGCATGCAGGTAACATGCCATATCTAAAATTGACTGTTCTCTGTACTGGTAGATTATGCATATGTGAGATGTGTACTGTGTGTGTAGCTGTTATGCTGCCTATTCTTGTGCAAGATTGATATTCTGAATATAATCTGTGCACCTGTGAAAGCCAACTGTTGTACTACTGTACTTTATCATACTCACAGTAGCAATGGCACAGTTGTGGCCACTGACAATCACTCTCATATTTTTGCAGGTCCCTCTGGAGTCACAGCAAGGCAGCCAATCCATGCTGGTGAGTGTGTAATAACGATACCATTGCTAATGACATGTGCATGTCATATGGAGGTGTAGTCTGTGCACATGTAACACACCTACGCATAATGCATGCTGTGCATGTTTGCTGTGAGACTATGCATATCCCATTAATCTCAGTAGCTGCCTCACTCACATGCAATACACAGAGCATCACACACAAGTGTGGCAACACAGTAGTGGACATTGGCTAGGCATACCTGATACACATGTACACAACACACACAAGTTTGGCATAGACACTACACCTTAGCCTGCTACACATGTTCAATCCTGACACCTACTGTATGCCCACCCTTCAGTATCCCACTTAACATCTACGCAGCACACATAATATACCTGAGGGGTAGAGGCCTATCATGTCTCTGTGCAACAGTCTTGAACAAATAATACACTCATGTTAAGCAATGCTCCCTATTGGCCACCTTACACACCCATGTAACAAGTGGCTGTCTAACTGTGGATGTAGTCATGTTACCGCACTTCAGGTGCAGTATGCTAGCTGCCTGTCTGACACACATTATTATTGTTGACTGACCACAAGATTCATGTTGATCATGGCTCATGTTACTACACCACATCCAGTTACACTGACCACAGAAGTACACATAGCAGTTATTGCGTAGCACCATAATGTTGTGTGTGTGTGTGTGTGTGTGTGTGTGTGTGTGTGTGTGTGTGTGTGTGCAAATATATGCACCCAGAGCTTGTAACACTTGCACAACATTGTTCTGTCCTTGTACACATTGTGTCCCAGGGTGAAGACAATCACTGAACAACTACACACAAGCATCAAGTACATGTATACTGTTATTAACAAGGGCTGTCTACACTTGCACTGCATGTTCTTGTGCAACACATAATTTGCATGCTGACACATGTGAGGTGATGTTTTTCCTTGTGATACTGTCACCCACCCTCAAACACTATTGTGTATGTGTTGGATTGCAGGTGTGTGTGTGTTTGTATCTGCTGTACTGAGGAGTGTAGTTGTGTGCATGTGTGCATGTGTGCATGTGCTCATGTGTGCATGTGTGCATGTGTGCATGTGTTCATGTGTTCATGTGTGCATGTGTTCTTGTGTGCATGTGTGCATGTGTGCAGGTGTGCTAACATCATGTACACATTGTAAACTGTGTTTCCTGTCTTCCTCTCACAGTTTCTGATGTTGCTCTGGTTGAGTGCAGCAGGGAACCTGAAGCCACTGCTGGAGATAGTGATAATGATGAAACATGTGTAATGGCACAGGGAGGTGTAACAGGGTCTGTTGTTGGTCAGCCAATCGACACTACACAGCATTCAACCCCATCTATGCGCACAGTCGTCCTGCCGATACATCCATTGTCACCAATGTCCTTAGCTGAGGGACAGCATACGGTAGGCATTGACCAGGATAGTGTGGTATCATTGGCACATGCATCCCCTCACAGCAGCCATGCCCAGATTCCTGAAATGGTACCACACAGGCAGATGTCCAGGGGTTCTCGTGGGAGCATCAGTGGTCGTAATGCCCCTGTCAGACGTGCCCACAGAGGTCTTTCAACCTCAGCTATGTTCCGGGCTGTAATGCAGGCACAGGCATGTATGGAACAGTACACCAGACAGGGTCTGAGGGAGCATAGAGCACATCACACTGCTATGAATGGCACTATGCATGACGTTGCGGCTACCATCTGTAATTTCACCGAGGTCATTGATAGACGTTGGGGGGACACATTAGATGTCATCCACAACTACATGTCCATGAGCCAGGACAGTGCAGGACAGTTGAGGCGTCAACGTGGACGCATGCCAGCAACATCATCAGCTGGCAGTCATTGCGGACGACAACAAACCCACAGCCGCTCCCATAGTGCCAGCACCAGCCCCAACAATGCTGGGTCTGTGCTGTCATTAGACCATCCTAGAAGACCACGTGCACGTGGATCTGGCCAGTCCCAGCAGGGACATGTGTCCAGTCAACAACCCACTGCCTCTGATGACAGTACCCAGTCTGGCCTAGTACCTGATACTGTCCATAGCACCCCTGCCAGGCACAGGTACCATGTCCATGGCCAGAGACAGTGCTCTGTATGATCTGGCAGGTACAGTCTGTGGCTGTCCACAAACTCCCGTATATGGCAGCCACGTGGTAGAACTGTGTGCATGCATACACACACACATAATGCTAACACCTAGGGCTAACACATACACACACACATCGCATCAACATCGCCCCATGTTGTACTGTTGTCCCTCACTAACACACACACATACATGTTGATTGGATGTGTCAATGGCAGACTCTGGCAAACCAAGTACACACCCTGTGCATATGATGAAACTGTGCCACCTCCTGTCATCTGTAACATTGATGCAGGAACAGGCTAGCATGGTGCTGATGCACAGGGTGACTACATAGCACTGTAGTAATATTATCATGTTGTTAACAGTAGAGTGTCATGATATCATTGTGGGTATATCCGAGCAGGCATGATGCATTAACACTATGATTGTCATTGTAGTTTTGTATACACCAGTGTTAATTCCCAAAGTGTATTGTCTGCACATGTGCCACATGGCTGTTGTGTGTAGCTGTGCCTGCATGTGTTGGAGAGTGGACAGTACATGTGTGATGTTTGCAGCACAGAGTTGCAGGTGTACATTTGTGAACAAGGTGGAGTTGCATTCTCTGCATGTAGGTGCGTAGTGCACACATTGGAAGGGTGACATGCACCATCTGACACAGTATTCATACATTGTAGTTCTTATTGGTGGCCAGTATGCATTGTACTACACATGTTTCACCTGGGGTCACATGTATGTATGACATGGTTTGACACTATGCTGTGGGTGATACGGTTTCTAACTGTCAATGGTCTGCATTCTGGTAGTATACACAACCTACATAGCCTGACTTTAAGTGGTCGTTACATGGTGTCTCCTCAACCGATACACAGATGTAGGAAACCCGGTGTCAGTGATATCCCTTCAGTACTACACTATACCAGTAGCCATTGTTACTGAGCCCCACACATCCCTGGAAACAATACTGTTTGGCATATAGCAGTCTCACGTACATGCCAACACACTAGGGATATGTCCATCCATGACTGCAAATGCATACAGTGGCCTACAATGCATTCTACACATGACACACCTATCCACCACAAGGGTATCATACAGACAGATACCTGTTGTCCAAGCCATGCTGTATTGCTATAACGCAACTATAGCATTGTCATCATCATGTACTTAACATAGTATTCCAACAGTACCATGTAGGTGGTAGCACCCATCATGTAGAACGGGTAATGGTGTGTACATACAGACAAGTGTTATCTCGTCTATCCTTTGATATTCACATTTCCAAAGGTATTCTGCAGTCCCTCGGTGTATCACATAAGCAAGAAGGTGTCTGTATGCATATCGACGACAGTTGCCATACACCTACACTGGATGTCCATTACTCACAGACTTTGCTGTGTTTGAACATGTCTGACATATACCCCAGACATGAACCTTCACCCACATTAATCTATCAAAGCTGTCATGGGTGTGTGTCACACAGCTGGCCTAGGACACAGATCACTGCAGTAGCCTGCATTGTCACCAACATACATGTATGGCCTAAGGTCTGGGAAGCAGTGGCACACACTGGCAAAGGTAACAACTGTATTCATATATGAGGCAGGCTTCACACATAGGAACTATTGAAGGTCACAGGTACATATATGTATTTAGCACACACCTACCTGATGTATGCATTGAAATTACTGTTATACTAATATGTCATACAATAATAAAAGCAAAACCCACAACACATTGACAAACTGTGTGACACACACATGGCATTTGCAGGATTCAAACCACTACCTGAATATGTTACGATATGACAGACATACACGTTAACATGGCACGCTATATGTTTTACTGGGGATGTCCTTATCAAATGCTGTATTTCTATGAGTCTGACTCCATTAGAGTTGATAAAGATGTATTTACCACTTTTGAAGTATTGTCAAGGTCTCGGAAAGTAGCACTCTTCTCAAAGGTGATTACACAGTACCACACACCCACACACATTCAGCAATTGCAGGATTCAAAACCCTACCTAACTATGTTCTCAGAATACAGACATATGCATGAACACCACGTGCTATATGCTTTACTGGCCTTCTTATTTCCACACCTACATCTGTATGCTCCTGACATCATCAGAGCTGCCAAAGAGGAATATACATATATTGAGGTGTTTCAATACTCTCCAAAAAGCACATTCACTTTCCATGAAGTCACACAGACACATACACCCCCCCAACCCCCAACACACACACACACACACACACTGCAGGATTCAAACTCCTACCTAACTATGTTATGCCACTAGAAACATACACATTAATGCAACTTGCTATTTGCTTTATTGTGTGCATTCTTTCCACTGCTACATATGTAGTACACTGACATCATCAGACTACACATGGTAATGGGTGTGCAGTTCATGTTATGAAATCCCAAGACTGCACCATGGGCGACAGCAGGTGTTGACAGCATGTATAGGACAACACTGGTTTCTCCCACTGGTAGGTGCTGGTGTGTATGAGCTGAGACGTACCTCCCTGGACTACATGAAAAGAGACATACAGGAGCTGTCTGAGCATGCAGGCCAGGCCGGTATGACCCTGACCTTGAGTAGCATCTTACCATCACCAAGAATGATGCCACAATATAAAGACAAGTTGATCAATTTCAACAATTGGCTTAAGTACTGGTGTCATTCAAAGGGGATCCAATGCCTGTCAGCCTGGGATGACATGCTTGACAAGCCACGCTGCTTTGCTAGGGACGGCTTGCACCTGTCACCCCTGGTCTTTCGGATATTGGCGAAGGCTCTTGCCACCCCCATAGTGCCTTTTTTATGCAAGGCTCAAAAGACAAACCCACCTCCATAGGTAACACAAGGGAAAAGAAATTAAGGGTGATGCTACTCAATGCCAGAAGTCGTAACCTCAAGATGCATGCACTCAAAACTCCCCTCAGCATGGTGAACATCGATGTCTGAGCAGTGATTGAGACCTGGTTCAAGGCTCCCGAGAGCACCCCGGCACTACCAGGCTATACCTTATACCATACTTTTCAGCCACAAAACTCGGACTGAACCACAAAAGGAGGGGGAGTATCAATTTCCGTCAAAGATACCCACACCTCCAGGTTGGTGGCACAGCACAAAGTGTCAGAGACTATCCATGTGCAACTAACAGTGGGTAAAACTGCCTCCCAGTTTATAGCCTGCTACAGACCACCTGCCCAAACCCAGGAACCCCACCCAGCCTTCCCGAGAACACTGGAAAATATGACGGTCTCTCCAAACACCATTATATTGGGGGACTTCAACTTCCCAAACATAGACTGGGAGCATTACTGTAGCTCCAACACCCTAGCCCAAAGGTTCCCAGAATTTATAAACTCAAATGCTATGGAACAACTAGTCACCACTCCCACAAGAGGGGAAAACATACTGGACCTGAACGTTCGTTTATGGCTGGGGTCCACCAGACAGGACGCCTGCCTTTGGGGGATTGGCCTTTGGTTTTATTTGGGATTGCATGAACGAACTATACAATAGAAGGAGGAAGCTACTGCATGATAGAGCAAACTCCCGAAAAGGGAAGGCATCTGTAATCAGTTTTAGCAAGAGACTACGGGCATTCATGAAATCATCTAAGGCCAGTTTCAAGAAATAACTGCACAGGACACTAAAGATAACCACAAGGCTTTCTTTAGTTATGTTAGAAACCTGGGTGGAAACTCCCAGATATGCTCAGAGTTAGTCCAAATGACAGAATATACACTGATCCCACAGACATTGCCAATATCCTGGCTGACAGGTTCAGTGCAAACTCCCCCCCCCCCCAAAAGAGCAAATATGTATCCCAGCAGAGTGCTGCCCCACTGACATATCAGATGCTCAGGTAAGAGCCGCCCTCTCCAAAGCAAAAATCACAGCATCAATGGGACCAGACAGTGTCCCAGGCTGCGTCCTACATGAACAACAAGAAGAGCTGATCCCCAACATAAAGCTACTGTTCATTCTCAGCCTTACTACAGGATATGTACCCAAAGAATGGCGTACAGCAACAGTGGTCCCTCTCCACAAAGGTGGCACCTCAACAGATCCTGGAAACTATCACCCCATAAGCCTGACCAGCTTGGTCTGCATGGCTATGGAGAGGATCATCATGGAAATCATAAATAGGGACATTGGGGACCTACAGTCACTGGATCCTACCCAGTTTGGCTTTGTTAAGGGCAGATCATGCCTCTTAAACTTGGTTGATTTCTTTGAAACAGTCACCAAGGCCATTGACGAGGGGAAGGTGGTCCATACAGCCTACCTGGACCTAGCAAAAGCCTTCGATACAATACCCCACTCAGGCATCATAGATAAGCTCTCCAGCTTAAATATAAATCCCTATGTCACTAGATGGGTTGCAAACTGGCTCAAGGACAGAACCCACATGGTCAGAATTGCTGAAGCCATGTCAGATTCCAAACCAGTTACAAGTGGCATCCCACAAGGCTCAGTCCTTACACCTCTCTTGTTCGGTATATATTTCTCAGAGGTACAGGCCAATACAGGAGGACTGTGGCAGACCAAGTTCGCAGATGACTGCAAACTGGGTACCATAATCGACTCTCCAGCTGACACAAGCATCCTCCAAAGGGTCTCATAGAAACAGATAACTGGTTCCAGACCCATGGCCTCAAGCTAAACGCCAAAAAGTGTATAGTCATCCCCTTTGGCAAAACCAAAGTACACACAAATTACCACATAGGTGGTAAGCCATTAAGCACAGAAGAATTAATTAGGGACCTGGGGACCCAAGTTGATAGCAATCTATCTTTTGATAACCACGTGGCCAAAGTAGTTAGAAAAACCTTCTATATAACCCACCTAATCATGAAGGGATTCACATCCAGATCAAGGGAGGTTATTGTGCCTCTGTACTCATCCCTCATCAGGCCCATAATTGAATACAATGCCTCTTTTGGGATGTACCTTACCCGACACCTGCTCAACTGGAAAGACCCCAGAAGTACCTCACCAAGAGGATCAAAGGGCTCAAACAGATTCCATATACTGCCCAGCTAAGGAAACTCCAGCTCTACTCAGTTGCATACCACCTGCTAAGAGGCGATCTGTGCCTGACGTATAAAGCCATGTCCAACTCAGAATTAATGGACATGCTGCACCTCATAAAATCCAAATCCCATCGAACTACGTGCTCAAGGGACTTGAACCTCAACACAGAAATAAATAGAACATGCTGGAGGGACAGATTCATAACCCAGAGGCTCCCTTCACTCTGGAAGAGAATCCCAGTCCAAGTTAGGCAGTGTCCCTCACTGACTCTCTTCAAGAGGAATCTTGATGAGTGGATGGGAGACCATATGTTTACCCCAGGTATCAATTCTGTGTCACTGTTAGACAGAGGCACAGTTAATTTACCTCGAATAAGGGCATATTAAAACTCACTTGAAAATGGGTGGCAAAAGTCAAACACGCTCTGGCTAGGCTTACAAATGCCCTAGGGCAGATAGCCTAGTATGAACCTATGAACCTATGAACATTGGCAAAGTGTTTATGTAGGCCTTCTATATATCCCACCTTATCCATAAAGGTTTCACTTATGAAGCAAGTGTAATCTTTGTGCACCTGTACTCATCAGGACCATACTTGGGTACAATGCACCATTTTGGATGTACCTTACCCGACACCTGCTGCAAATTTACTGACCACAAAGGTACCTTACCCAACAGGAGAGTCTTACAGATGGTCTACAAAGTTCAGCTACAGACACTCAAGATGTACTCAGTTGCTTAATGCCTACCCAGATGCAGTCTGTGACTGCTGTATACAACCATGTACAAGCAAGACATATTGGTCATGCTCCACCTCAGGATATCTGTATCCCTTACAGCTACACGATACAGGGACATCAAGCTCGGCACAGGAGTACTACTACATGCAGCAGGGCCAGATTCATATCACAGGGGCTACACTCACTGTGGAACATACTCACACTCTACATTAGGCAGAGACACTCACTAACCCTCTTCAGTGGAGGTCTCAATGAGGGTATGGGTGATCATTCATTTACCCATGGGATGTCTTCTGTGTCCCTGCTAGACAGAGGCACAATACACTAACCGTACAACAGCTATCTTGTGTGACCTACTATTCCAAGGCACAATATAGTAGTCTACAGGGTGGTGAAAGCCAAGCACAGTCTGGATAGCATTATGAATGCCCTATGGCTGATACCTACTATCAAGCAATGACACTATGTACCTATGATACTGTTTGGTGTGCACATTGTTTATTGTTGATACTGACTGCAGGTTTGTTATCTTCTTTGCTTTCCTACTTTCTATGTATAACATATGTATCTGTAGTACATATGTGATTATGACTGACTTCCAAGATGTTCTATATATGTCTGTTATCTTATAAGTATGTGCACAAGCCAGGACTGTTGGCTTGTGAGGGGTTCCTGGGTTAACACATGAACCACCAGATATGTCTGGCACCCTGCTGCACGCACACATGGCCTAAGTGTGTGAGCATGCTCAGTTTGCCCTTTCAGTGTTTTGTTGCCTCACATTTTTCTCATTTATTTAAGTGTGTGGGCAAGCCCAGTATAACCTGTCAGTATGTTGCTGTCTGGGGTCCAATACATTTGTTAACATGTGTGAACATGGACATTATTAACATGTGTAGTATGTGTGTTGTACATCAAGTTATATTTATAATGCAGGGCCCACCCGTGTGTCATAACTCAACATGAATTATGCTGTGCCTACACGGTTTCCTTGAGACACTTTGCATAGAGTTATCAACATGTCTTCCTACAGGCTGACCAGTGAAATACTGCCATGGTTTAGTGGTGCAGTACTTAGACTATAGTGTATGGTATCCTGGGTTCAAGGCTTGTCACTGCTTCAAATTCTCCTATTGTGAAGATCAGACTCCTTAAGGTCAAGTAAAGCATATTTGTGTATGTTTACCTGCTTTTGCTCAAGTATGGCCATCATTGACCAGACTTGCTCAACATTTGTCAACATTGATGAATGGTGGCCAATATTGCTGAAAATTGTCCAAAGTTGTGGCAGTTAGTGTGTATGATTGTGTTTACATATTATTATATAGTGGCAAAGCTGTTTAGCACTGCTTTATATTGGTTAACAAAATGCAATCGTGCCTCAGGTAGTGCTGCAGGGCTGCCTATGTCGGATGCAATTCGTACACTCCCTATACATGTTTGGGAACAGGGAGTGTCAACTTAGTCATCCCTTTTACTATATGTGCAGGTCAGGAAGAGGTATCATTTCCAGGGCTCCTACTGAGCCAGTGTATGTACTATGCATTGCCTCTTTGCCAAGGCCAAAGCATATTGGGCACGCCTCCTTCTGCCTACTGGGGCAGGCTCAGGTTGTTCCTCCTCCGAGTCACGCTCTGCCTGTGATGGCCTTGGCATTAGTGGGGAGCTGTGTGGCCCGCGCCTATACTGATCCTGCTGCAGCTGTTTTTGCAGGATCATGTTATGTAGCATTGCACATACCATGACAATTTGGGTACATGTAGTTGGTGAGTACTGCAAGGCTCCACCAGATGTGTCCAGGCACCGGAACCGTGACTTGAGCAGCCCAAACACACGCTCGATTACATTTCGTGTTTGTGCGTGTGCCTCATTATGGCGTTCCTGTTCAGGTGTGTGTGCATTTCTGATGGGTGTCATCAGCCACGGCTCAAGTGCATATCCAGAATCCCCCACTAGGTGACCGTGAGGAATGTCCCTATTGGCAAATGTCTGGTACAGCTGTGTCAGATGCCAGATATGGGAATCGTGGTAGCTTCCAGGGCAGCCAGCACACACATTCATTATTATGCCCTGGGCATCACACACAACCTGGCAGTTGACGGAGGGGAAGCCCTTGCGGTTAATGTAGGCCCTACCCTGCTCACCAGCTGGTGCTTTGATATGTATGTGCGTGCAGTCTATTGCACCCACTACCTCAGGGTATTCTGCTATTTGCTGGAAAAGATGCATATTGCTGGCCAATACCTCACAGGAATTCGGGAAATATACATGATCACCGGCATGTGCTGACATGGCATCCAGGAACTGGTACAGTACCCTGGATGCTCAGGCCTGTGATATCCCCATAATATCACCAGTTGGTCTCTGGAAAGTATCTGTTGCTAGTATTCGTAGGCCAACACATTCCTTGGTTTCCATTGGAATGGGTTCCCCTCTGTTGGTTCTGTGTGTGAGGCGTGGCCTGCACAGCTCAACAATTTGCTGCATGAGGTCTCTGTCCACTCTATAGCGCTCCACTATCTCCAGCTCATGTAGCCCCTGGTAGGTTACCCTGGGCCTGTACACTCTTCTCCATCTCTGCACTGGGTGTTGATCAGCAGCATTACCATTGTCACCACCCTCAGCATATTGCATATGCTGCCTTATGACAGCAATGGCAGCCCCTAACATTTTTTTGTCTTAGTACAGCTTTTTCAGTATTCACTTCTCTTAGCTCACTGCAGTGCTGCAGTGTGTCTGAGCAATACATGGTAAAAAGTTGTTTGCTGAGTTTTAAGTGCTGAGCTGGGCTGGGCTAGTGTACTGCCTGTGTAATTGCCTGATTCTGATTGTTTCCACCTGCTAGCTCTGCTGATTCTCCCTGGTTAACTTCCTACTGTTTGTTGTGCTTCCTTTTCCCTTCCTATTTCCACAAGGTGCAGCGCCGCGCACACGAGCGCAAACACGCGCACAGCAGCTCACACGCGCACACACCAACTCACGCGCGTGCACACAAGTGCACATATGGGCACACAAGCTTACACGGCCCAACACTTGCTAATTCCTGCTTAAACGCATGCACACAGGTACGAATGCGCATACACAAATGTCAACAGTCTTCATGACACTTACTCCAGCTTAAACGCGTGCACACAGTGTTAATCGGTTCTACAGGTGCACACACATGCGCAAACACATTCTAAACACTTTTATAAGAAAGTTTAGTAATATTTATTCACTGCATACATCTTCCATTTCTTAACTTTACCTAGGATACCTGCTGACATACATCTTCCATTGATGAGTACCTGACAGCAGACACATGCCACTCTACTCCAATGAGCTTACATTCTTTCATATATGCCCCCCTTGTGTTGTCACCTATCTTCTACTCTGTTACTCCCCTTATCTTAAGTCTTACACTCCACTGACTGTGCTCATTTGCTATGTAAACTTGTGATTCACTATCCTTACCCTCATTTGCATAGGATTGCCTAGTAATGCTTGGTTTCATCTCTTAGTCTGAGTTCCCCCCTTGGCAACCTCTACTCCGTAACCATGTTGTCTTCAGCCTGCCATTCACTTGCATTGTATATTATGATATCTTATAAAATGCCTATTTGTGGCTTTTATTTTCTTATTTTATGATTTTTATAGTGCACCCAATTTGTGCGGCGCTGCGCTAAGCTTAAACCTTGCCGATCGAGGAAAAAAAATTATTTTTATTTTTTGCATCGGGGAAATTTGCCAATGGCCGTATATTTGGCCATTGGCATGCTTCCTCAACCATATGCAACCTTTATTTGGAGCTGTCACAGCTCCATTGTGCTATTTGCAGAACGGTACTCAGTTGTCAACTGAGTACATTTCTGCAGATAACATGGCTCCTACTCGGACAGGTTTGTGTTTCCTGGATTGCAAATTTACCTCATTTGCATGCCTTTCGGCTGCAAGTGAGGTCATTTGCATATCCAAGCCCTGTCCATGTAGGAGCAGTTTAAGGGGCTGTTTGCAATGTTGTTCCTGGATCGCTCGTCGGACATGTTGGCTGCATGGAGCCTTACTCTACTCTTAGACTCCGTGCAAGCCTTCATGAATCCGGCCCAATTTCTATATTGTGTCACCTGACAATACAATAATAGAAACTGTGACAGAAGCCTAATTATTTGGAGTACTCATAGGTGACCAACATATTCTCCAAAATGTCAAAAAACACACAAAAAACCTTGCTCCGTATATAGAGCAAGACAATATTTTACAGTATCCACAAGAAAATCCATAGCAGCAACCTACCTTGTCTAATCTCTAGTGCGTGTATCACCCATCTTCACAAATCTTAACATTACCCTCAAGTCCAAACTTGATGCAAGCTATAATAAAGTAGCCAAATTTGCTATATATTTGTCTAATGAAATACCTTACTGCACAGTCCCAAAATGCCTAAATTGACTAGTATCCCCAAATTAGTTAACCTACAACTCACTACAGCCCACAAGCTTATCTACAAGCCAGATCATTGCCCCTCTGTTAAAAATATACATATTACGACCATAGAGCAGCAACAGAACAATATAAACTTCTCCTAGCTGTAACTCAGAAAACTCTGCCAGAAACTCATTCTATTTTTATTGTGTTTCACAACTGTGGAGCTGCATCCCAGTGGAGTTAAAACTTACAGAAAACCGCAAATACTTTAAAAGTCCACTAAAACAGCATCTGTAACACACGTGGATCTGCTCCTGCTGTACAGTCTGTAAATTTTCAATCCAGAAAAATATTTCAAGCTGCAAACCATAGGGCCTCTTTACTAACTTTCCCATACATTGCTTAATTCGCTTTCCTTTATCTCCTACTGTAAACAATTATTTGATTTTATTTCTTTGCCTACCTATTCCTTATTTTCTTTTCTTCAGTATTGTACCACTGCTTACTTATAAAATCAAAAATGTACCATTTGTTTCTTTTTCTCCTTTTATGTGCTACAACCTTTTGTAAATGCACAGGCTTTCTGTTATTTTGTGTTCTTTTCTATAGCCACAAATTGTATGATGCAAGCTTTATCGTTGATGATCTGTGACAGATAATTATATATGCTGAAATGTATATGCAACCAAAATGAAATATTATGTAGAATATGAAAATTAAAATATAATGTATATTGTCTATTCATGTGAATATGGAGCTTTTCTCCCCAGGCCTCTATTGACAAAGGGTATTTATCACAGTCAGACTTTCCCGGTCAACAAAGGCAAATAAATAATAAATAAAAAAAATGATGTCCTTACAATAAAATACAATGCTTTATGTGACAGGAACATCAGAATATTAAAAAGAAAAACATGGTTTAGAAATACTTTCAAAGATCTTGACAATGAATATAGAGAATAACTACTGTAAGGTTGCTGGAACACCATCATAGCTGAGCAAAAACTGGTCATTCTTTGACAGAGTGTTTGATGACAGGTATTAACTGGCAGTGTAGGTGAAATTTCAAATTGACGCATGCCTCTTCTTCAAAGCAGTTTGAAATTGTTGGATGAGCTAGGCCCAAACCAGCATGGAAGCAGTATGTATTAACAAACATCACAGTTACTTAACAATAATAGCCCCACACATTGTCCATTCCTACTGGAATAAAAGTTACATTTTGAAGTGGTTCCCAGTATGGAACTTGCCAAATGATCATGTGTAAACCCTCCTTCCTTTAAAAATATCACTTGTGGTCCCAGAATTCTGTGGGTAGAATGCAGACTATCAAAACAATATTCAACATTTATAACTGGGCTTCCTAGACAGGTGAAGTAGAAGGAATACTGTTACTTAACAGCAAACCTTGTGATTACATAAATGCAACCAGTCACCCAGAAGTTAATTCACATTACTGTGTGTTGTTGTTTATGTCATGTTCTCTAAACGTGGCAATCAACATTACCTACTTGCTGATATAGTTCATAAACACCCTGAAATAATATGAACATATCCATTAGAAGTAACTTACCTCTGAAAATAATAGTTTGTGTTCATGTTTTTTTCATATTGATGCCTTTGTAACTTGTTTTTTGATGGACAGAAAATCTCTTTTTTGATTGGGTGCTACAAACTGCTTTTGGAAACTGTAAAAGTTCACTACTAAACAGGCCATTTTCAGTGACCATGATTTTGTTAATTAATAATGGTTAACCATTAAATCTAGTCGCTTTCATCATTCTGCGACAAAACCGAACTCCTTGCTATAAGCACTACCAACTGGCCATTTAAAATGAGCAGAAACATGTTGCATTTTGAGCTAGTGACAATGTAGGTAGAAACATACTGGCTTGGTGTCACTTCAAAGGTTTACTTAAATGTTGCAGTAAACTTTGTATTCATGGTTCCATTATCTCTACAGGGGGCTTTTATTCCTCAGGACCTGACTATACCAAGATGACATTAGTTCAACTAGTGGCCTGAGCTGTGGAGGAGGCAGGTAGGGGGTGGGAAGGAGGGACTTCATGCCAGTTCACTCAGTCCAGGATGGAAGGAATTCTGCATGTGGTTTGTACAGTGCCATAATCCCATAGCATATTGCATTATTATTTCATCATTGATAAGGGGCTGGAGCTAACTGATGTTACAGGTAGTGAAGTGGTACACACAGTTAGAATATTCACAAAGCTCCTAATACACAGGACAACATATATGATGTTGTTGTCTGGTATGCTGAGAACCACTTCCCCAGTACTGTCCCACCCCACTGGGATTAGTACCAGGAACACTAAAGAAAGTTGATGGTCTGCTAGAGGGCAAGCAAAGCACCCCCCCCCAAAAAAAAAAATAAAATAAAATAAAGAATGCTGCTACCCTAAGACTAGAAGGTGTAGGAATCAACTGACTAACTTACTGGCTACTAACTGAACTGAAAAGGGCTTTTTCAAAATGAAAGCTGATTGGAAATAAATAGACTTCCCAGTAGTTGCATCTTCTGGTAAAACAGCAGTTGATCAATCAACAATCGATGTGAAAGACTCACTGCAAAATGAAAACGACCTTTCAGAAAAAAAAAAACACAGGCCCTGTTTCAGTAACTCTAAACTATTTTGAAGGAAATCACTAACTTAGCAGGAAGATCTAAATTCAGCAATGACTTGACCATTGAAATGAATAGTTAAGAATAATTTTTTTTCACCATTAACTGACAATTTTTTTCAAGTTTCTGATGGCAAGCTTACTTTATATCAGCTATGCTAATCCTGCACTGTGCTCTCTACCAAACTACACATCTGGCTGTCCACCAGAGTTTTCATTTAGGCCAGTTGATTGTTTTAGTCAGCAGCAATATGACTGATCCCTAACTCAAAATCTGGATAAACTATGCAGACAAAATGAAGCCATGAGGATTTATTGTAATTTACTTCCAACTTAACTGTAGAAAATAATGGTCATGAAATAGCTGGACTCTGAACAGTAGTATGCAGGTCACTGGTACTAATGTCAGGCAAAGCAGCTTGGCAGCTCGTGCGCTGACCGTCCATAATGGGATGAACAACAACATGTCATACAAAGATGCAAATTGCTTTGAGGAACTGAACATATCTGGGGAGCTATGGATGAGTTGTCAGAGAATCACAGTAAAACTCATGATGTGGTGAGCCTAGCCTGTTAAAGTAGGAGAACTAGCGATATTCATCACTGGCAACTAGATTTCAAAGACTATCTCAAGTACTAGTGTACCACACACAGTCAAAAAAAATCAGTCAAACGCTATTACAAATTCTGTTTTCATTTTGATATACTGTGTTTTGTTAGCTAGGCAAATGGACTGATCATTTATCACTGCTTTATAGTCACTAACTGGGCAACAGAATAGGTGCAGCATATATATATATATATATATATATATATATATATATATATATATATATATATGTGTATGGATTCCATACATTTGGTCGAATTACACTTAGTCGAAAATGATACCAGGCATTGCACTTCACTGAAAGCTCACTTGACTGAAAGCTCACTTGGTCGAAGTTCATTTGGTCGAAAATGGAATATAGCCCCTGCCCCACTGCAGTGCAACCCTGGTGTGAGAATATTAAATAAGGGGGGGGGTGGGAGGTCACAGCCCCCCACAATGGGGGGTGTGGGGGGCATAGCTCCCCACATAATTTTAATGAATTCACTGTTATAAGAAGGTATATCCATTAGAAATGCATTGATATGTATATCTTTAGTAAAAAATATTGGCATAATGTGGGGGTCTACGCCCCCCACACCCCCCAATGTGGGGGGCTGTTCCCCCCACACCCCTCCCCTTATTTAATATTCTCACTCCAGGGTTGCACTGCAGTGGGGCAGGGACTATATTCCATTTTCAACCAAATGAACTTCGACCAAGTGAGCTTTCAGTCAAGTGAGCTTTCAGTGAAATGCAATCCCTGGTATCATTTTCGACTAAGTGTAATTCGACCAAATGTATGGAATCCATATATATATATATATATATATATATATATATATATATATATATATATTTATCCTTCTATCCATATATAGCCCTCTTCAGGTCACCCCACAGATTTTATATTGGATTTAGGTCTGGACTCTGGATGGGCCATTCCAAAATTTTAATTTTCTTCTGATGAAGCCATTCTTTTGTCGATTTGGATGTATGATTGGGTCATTGTTTGTCATATTGAAAGGTGAAATTCCTCTTCATCATCACCTTTCTAGCAGATGCCTGAAAGTTTTGGGCCAAAAGTGACTGGTATTTGGAACTGTTCATAATTCCCTCCACCTTGACTAAAGCCCCAGTTCCAGCTGAAGAAAAGCAACCCCAAAGCATGATACTGCCACCACCATGCTTCACCGTGGGGATGGTGCTCTTTAGGTCATGCAAAGTGTTGTTTTTGTGCCAAACGGTCCTTTTGGAATTGTGGACAAAAAGTTCAACCTTGGTCTCATCAGACCATAACACATTTTCCCACATGGTTTTGGGAGACTTGATGTATTGTTCGGCAAATTTTAGCCAGGCCTGGATGTTTTTCAATGTAAGAAAAGGCTTCCGTCTTGCAACCCTACCCCATAGTCTAGACATATGGAGAATACAGAGGATTGTTGTCACATGTAGTACACAACCAGTACTTGCCAGAAATTCCTGCAGCTCCTTCAGTGTTGCTGTAGGCTTCTTGCCAGCCTCCCTGGCCAGTTTTCATCTTGTTTTTTCATCAATTGTGGAGGGATGTCCATTTCTTTGCCACATCACTGTTGTCCTATATTTTTTCCACTTTTTGATGACTGTCCACTGTGTTCCATGGTATATCCAATGCTGTGGAATTTTTTTTGTACCCTTCTCCTGACTGATACCTTTCAACAATGAGATCCCTTTCATGCTTTGTAAGCTCTCTGTGAACCATGGCTTTTGTTATAGCAGGCAACTGAGTAAATGTCAGGAAAATCCTAATAGGACAGCTGAACTTTATTTGTGGTTAATCAGAGTCTCTTTAATTGATGGCAGGTGTGTACCCAAGAAGACTGAATGCTGTAATTAAATCAATAGGTGCTTCAACAAAGTATTAGTTTAAGGGTTTGCACACACTTATGCAACCAGCTTATCGTATGTTTTTTATTTTTTATATTTTTGACTCTAAGAGATTTGTTTGTTTTTCAACTGAATTATAAAGGTTATAGGTCACATTAAAGGTGGGAAAAGTTTTGAAATAATTTATTGTGGTCTCATTTTTTTTCTATCACAAAACCTGGCAGTTTAACAGGGGTGTCTACACTTTTTATATCCATTGCATATGTGTGTGTGTGTGTGTGTGTGTGTTTGTGTGTGTGTGTGTGTGTGTGTGTGTGTGTGTGTGTGTGTGTGTGTGTGTGTGTGTGTGTGTGTGTGTATTTTCCTATCATTGCATTGATCACACAAATGACAGACACCTACAAGATTAATGCTAAAAGGCAGAAACTCAAAAACATGAAGGAAAAAAAAAACTTTGAGATTCCACTACACTGGGGAGTGTACTAAAATCCACTCCTGCTGTGGTGGAATCTCAGATATAACTCCACCTACATTGGTCAAAATTACGAAATTCTGAGTAAACATGCTGGTAGAACATGCATTCTACATTCTGATATGTAGATATATATATATATATATATATATATATATATATATATATATATATATATAGAGAGAGAGAGAGAGAGAGAGAGAAAGAGAGAATGAGTGGATAGAGTAGGCAGCAGAGTAAGAAGATTCTCTGGAACAGTCCCCCCTTCCATGTGAAGCAGATTTCGTCCTTAAACTTGTTCAGGCGTTACCTTGACCAGTGGATAGGAAATCGAAAATTCACCTCAGGTTTGGCACCTATGTCTCTTATAGACAGAAGCAGTCAGTAAATCATGCCCCAGCTAACACAGACTCTGTATAATATCATTAAGGATGCAAATAATTCATGGGACACATCTGAGTTGCATGGCTAGGATTGTAAAGGCCGTAGTGGTCATTAGCATAATATAACCCTATGAACCTATGAAGAAAAAAAATATCAAGGAAAAAAAATGTAGACAAACACATTCATAGGTTGTAGCCATTGGTCAGGACAAAACCACAAACTCTGGAGCAGTTTGGCAAAAATAATCAAAACACCGTAAGCATACGTGTGTTTGGACATATATGAGTTTATGTGTGTGTGTGTGCTCATGTGTGTGTGTTTGTGCGTGTGCCTGAATGCATTTATGTCTGCCATACAAAAATAAGAATGTGTTAGTAAGCAATCATTAACTAAATGAACAGAGCCGAGGGGCATCTATACTGGATACACATCAATGGAATCACTAGTGTCACTGCACAACTATGCAACAAACAGATCATACTCATACATTTCTTGTAGATGGGTAAAACAAATATCCATTTTTGAAACCAAAGTGTAGTAGCACTTGGCAATCACAGCTCTCTGCTCTTGTCTCCTTCCTATTCAATGAATAGTACATACAAGTATGTAGGGGGTGGGGGTGGGAGGAAGGCTAGAACACCTGAAGATATTGGTCCTGGGTGGTCTACCAATATTTAAGTGTAACCAAGAAAAGATTAATACCCAAGTGGTAAAATTAACATCAAAATTATGTGCGTGACGATGATGGTCAAATGTTCTTCTATTTGACAGGCTGCACTGTTTTCTGAGGCATATTCTTTATTTTGTAATTATTTTTCACATTTGTCATCAAACTTTGTATGAAGAATGAACATTTTATAAAGCTATGCAGCAGATATTGTACAAAGGAATCTTTCTGGCAGCATTGTCTTGTTGTGAATTGGTTGTGGTATGGTAAAAATTCTCCTATTTTAGACAACAACAAAGACAAAATGGAAAGTTATACACTGGAGACAATAGACTCACTTCACTGAAGGAAAATGTATTGGCTGCACATCAAGATTTATTCAGAGAACGTATTGCTGAAAGAATTCTCTGGATTGTTTTAATATGGACATTCATTCCAGAAAACGCATAGCAGACAGTAAAAAAAAGACAAGCAACAAAGGATTAATTACTTGTACGTACATCAGCAGGACTTCTAAGAAAAAGTATGTATATTTTTCCATGATTAATAAAGTTGAGCTTTGGACTGAATTTTATAGCTGAAAATTACTTTACAGGCAGGACAATCTTAATGTTTTTCAAGTGAAAAATATAGGCCTTGCCTAATATCACTACAAGTCCTATGCATGTTGCAACACTTTTAGTAGTTTAACTTAGTAATATGAGATAAACAAGTAACGACTAAGACAACAAAACGTGGGTATAGTAGGTCCATGACAATAACACATGCTGCTGTCAGGCTGAAAATAATAAATTAATTTACTAATATTATCATGAAGATAGTTTGATTGCATTTGGGAGATGGGACACTTATGTGAATCCTCCAGCTTGTCCCAACATATATGAAGCAGACTCACAGATTCTTGTAGATGGGGTAATGTTCAGTGTGTCACACCTTCTCAATGAAATTCTAGTCAACAGTTGTAGCAATAAATGAAGAAACAATCAAACAAAAAAGACTGTTGAGAGAATAAGAACAAACAACAATATGCAGTCCACAGAGTGGATGTCAAAGGGTAGATTATTTGTGAATATTGAGAACAGAGTAGCCCCTCTGCTCCACCTTAGTAATGAGTGATAACCCTAAATCTGACCTTGCCCCTAACCCTAACATTCAGTTTACCATAAAAAAAGTCCTTTCCATAACACTACAAGACAGCTTGGATGCTCACCATTTGCGCACACACACACACACACACACACACACACACACACACACACACACACACACACACACGCACACACACACACGCACACACACACACACAAACACACACAATAAATCTATTCCCTTACCTATCCATTACCTTAAAATTAAACCACTCACACTTACACAAACATGCACAATGTTCACTTATCTAACCCTAAAACACAATGTCTATATTATATATTTGAAGTTTCAAAACTTTGAACCTCATCTGTTCTACAACATATGAGCAAAGTTTGTAACATCGATAATATAATAAAAAAATAAAAAAAAAAACATACCTCAATGCTCTGAGCAGGGAGGCAACCCCCTGCACCCCCCATCCCCTACTTAAATATACCACCTCCGAGATCGCACTTTAGTGCAGAAAAGGGACATTTTCCCTTCAAACATTTTAAAGTTTGATCATATGGTGTCAAGCATATGACATTCGAACTTTAAAATGTTTGAATAATTAATAGGGACCCAAAACACATATACTTACACACAAACTTCCACCCCTCCAATTACCTTTGATGACCAGCAGGAAGTCACCCAAGACAGATTTCATACAAATGACCATTCTCTCAAAACACATAGCAGTTCACTTCTAAATGCAAACAAGTCCTGACCAAGTGAACTGCAACTATATATATATATATATATATATATATATATATATATATATATGTGTGTGTGTGTGTGTGTGTGTGTGTACATGTATGTATATATATATATATATATATATATATATATATATATATGTGTGTGTGTGTGTGTGTGTGTGTGTGTGTGTATGTATATATATATATATATATATATATATATATATATATATATATATATATTTGAAAGTACTTACATTGATACACCACAACGCTGACATGCAAAATGTTGACAAAATATAAGCAACAAATAAATGCCAACAGCACACAACTTATGCTTCCAGACAAGTTCTCTGAGCATGAAAACCAAAAAGCATTTTTTTTTGCAGGGGTGCAAATTCTCTTGCATTCCCATACCCCATGCTAATTAAATATACCAGCTACTAGATTACGCAATAATGGGTAAAGTGCACATTTCCCATCTATCATATCAATGATCATTCTTACTGCAGACTTTTACAATTGGCCACCTGTTTTGTCATTCAATGTGTGTCAACAAAACAAAAGTCAACAATATCAAAATTCAACTAAAATGAATACTCCATTCATATATATATATATATATATATATATATATATATATCGTTTTTATTATGTTTCATGAAATACTTTTTTCTGCATGGCTTTATAGTGATTACAGTTTGCATATGGTTTTGCAAACAATTTTTTACATTTTTAATGGTACTGTTTATTGTAGTGCTAACCCAGCATTCGTTTTTGCAATTAGAGTTAAGCAAAGAAGTTAAGTACATGAATATGTAGTGTTAGTGATTACTGTAAGAAACAGAGTAGAGGGGCTTCACTGGTAATCAATAAGGGCTCAACTCATAGCTTCAGGGTGCACATTTCAGTTCTGCCCACTGCTTAATATAAGTGTGGGGTTCACATGTTTTCCCTGTGTAAGTGTGGCATTTCTCTGGGTACTGCAGTTTTACCCCTCATCCCCAAATCATGCCTAACAACTGTGCAATTTACTCTGACCACATATATACTCTGTTTATCTAGCCCTTGCAACCGGGATCTTGGCTGAAAAGAGACCACGCTAGAGCAGTTCACTTTCCTGATTACAAAATGAAGCAACTGTATGCATGTGAACCACATCTAACTATTGATGATATTTTTACAGTAGGGACATTGTTTTGGTGATGCAGATACTGCAGTGATAAAATATCTGATGCCAAGATCAAATATTTAAGTTTAATAATTAAGAAGAGACTGAGACAATATTTTATATGTTTACATGAAGGAGACTGAGATCCTGCTTTATTTATTTTGCATAAGTAAGAAGAGACATTAAAAAAGAACGAGTGGAATACATTAGTCCAGTGTTAAATTGCTGTGTGTTGTTGTTGTCTCTAAAATTTCAATAATAATGGCATTTTTGTGATTTGATAATCTATTTTATTATTAGAATTTATGTCCT
Organism: Protopterus annectens; assembly: GCF_019279795.1. NCBI lineage: Eukaryota > Metazoa > Chordata > Ceratodontiformes > Protopteridae > Protopterus > Protopterus annectens. Next base: position 1,233,548,623 of record NC_056735.1, read on the forward strand.
ATTTGCCAAATCTTGTCACACTAAAATATATATTTTTTCAGGACATCTTTGAGAATCTTGGCATCTTCTGTTGAAATAATTATGTTGTACAGTTTACGGTCATCCATATACTTTATTATTTTGCTGCCCATGCCCACTTTTATATCTTTTAGTCCTTCAAAGAATGTCATAAGAGTCAAAGGCAATAGATCCTTTTAACAACCTAATCCATTCCATTTCTAATGAAAGTAGATCATCGGTGTATTCTGCATAAGATTTAGCGTTGTTCTTTTCATTGTTTTGCACAGAATACTAGTCAGGTTGATAGGCTTAAACTACATTGGCTTTGATATAACCCTCAACCCTTCTTTTGTGAACTCGTGCTATGATGCACTGTTGTCACAGGTCAGGGATGTGTCCACATGTAAATATTTCATTTAACATAACTAACAGGGTTTCAGTTTGGTGTTTATCAAGTCTTCATAGGAAAGAACCTGAGTCTAATTTTACATGTGACAGCAGTTACGATATCTTTAAGCATAAAAGGGGTATGTCCCTTGCCTCTACAGTACATTGACATATATCTTTGCTTTGAGTGCAGTTTCTACATTTTTTTCTGCAAATAGATTTGCTACATCCACTGGCTGGGAAGTAACTTTTTGTTTATTAATAATATTCTGCATTCAATTTTTTTTTTTTTTTACTTTCATTTTTTGATGTATTTAAATAATTTTGACTTCAGAAATCAAGATGAGCTCAATGAATGATCTGAAAGGCTCGATAAGAGTATTAAACACATTCGATATCTTATTTATCCTAGATTTGGTTTAAAGACTAGTGTGATTTTCAGAAGAGAAGCTGTATATTTCTACTGTGTGTCTTAGTAATTTTGTGTTTCCACCATTCTTTTTATTTTTGCGTTAAATTTATACCTTTGTCCTAGCACTATGTGCTCATGCTGCGCAGGTTAATAACATCATGGAACTCATGATGTTATCCAGAGATGATTTATTTGTGTTACTAAGTATGACATTGATTATATCCTGTTTTTAATTAGTAAAGTCTAAAAAGGATGACTGATTTATGTCTGAGTTTTGTTTCACTTTTAAGTTAAAACAAAGGAATCACTGTGTTAATTACAGAGTATATAAGTATCAGTAGGAAGCAGAATAACTCCATGTTTCTCAGTGTGGTGTATAAGATATTAGCATTGTTTGAATTGCATGATATTTGCTACAATTTGTTTTTATTAAAGTAGTTGATACTGAGACATATTAATTGTATGTTGCGCAGTTTACCCTGTTAACATTTGGGTAGTTAAAGATTCATCCTAAGGAATGACTTTTCTTTGTTATTACATCCTGTAGAGTAATCAGGAAACAGTTATGCTCTTCAAGACGCATAGATGGTGTATGGAATTTTTTGTATATTTATATTCAATACAAGATGTCTTTGTTACAGTATAAACATTTCTAATTCATAGTTGTTTTCTTGACTTCTTGCTTTATTGAAACACTGCAACCCATCTCTCTGGAGCTACAACTATGAAAGGCATAATAAGCTTGAATTTGTGAGATGTTCTTTAAATCAACATATGATAATGCCTCAAATACTGACATAGGTGAAGAGGGAGTATACACATTTTATTTTCAAGACTTCTGGCATTTAGGAAAACTGCCTTTATCTTTGAGTTTTTTTTTTTTTTTTAGCTTGTGTGTTTTTCAATTTTATTTTTGCTTTAAAATGTGGCATGCGCAAAAAATACATAAGGAGAATGGAAAACTTATTGTTTAGTACTTGTACTCCCTAGAGGGAGAAGTGAAGCACAGAAGCACATGACACACTGGGTCTATATCAGAACATCAAAGTATTAAAACTTTGAATGCTCTGATATTGAACACTATTCAGCGAACGCTAAGAATAGTGAAGCTGCAGAACAGCGAATTCTTTTCCCGGGAAAGAATTTGGTTGGCCGTTTCTGTGGCTTCGCTATTCTTAGTGCTGTGGTGGAAAGTTACGGGTTGGGTTAAGGTAAGTGTGTGATTGTTTGTACATTAGGGCTAGGGGCAGGTTAAGTGAGTTAGGGTTAGGGCGCAGGTTAGGTGAGTGTGCCATAGTGATGGACCTTAGGGTTTGGGTTAAGGTAAGTGGGTAGATAGTAGTGTATGTTTAATTTAGTGTAACATTACATGTAGGAATTTAAGTGTATGTGTGTGATTGCTGTTTGTTTGATGTGCTTGTGTTGTGTGCATGTGTTTCGGATGAAAAAAATTTGCTGTTCTGAATGTTCGATATTTTCATGTTTAGATGTTTTGGGGCTGATGAAATAGCGTTCACTATTTTCATCTTTTGATAATGTGATATAAACGCTAACATACTTAGCACTCTGTTTGGTTACACATCTCACTCAGCTGGCAGGCAATGAATAGCATACATGATATTATGTTATTGGTCATTAATTAAATGCCAAGGTTTTGCCTTGGTATTGAGTTGCTATATAACTTGTTCAGAGGACATCAGTAAGCAAATGTGTTTTTCCATGCTTGCTATGATGTCTAGGAATGCCATCAAATCCATTTGCATGACCAAGTGGGAGGACCTTTTTATGATTGTTCAGTGTAGTGTAAAAAATGGCAGTCATTTCTTTTCAACCTCCTTGAAAGGTCTCTAATTTTGGCACAAGGCAGGAATAAAACTTTGGAACTTCTAGAAAAATCCAGTGAGGTATGTGTCTGTTTTATGCAGAATTAAGTCTTCAAATACTAGAATATTTTTGGAGTTTCTGGATTGCAAGCCTTTGAATTTTAATGTTAGACATTTTGTATTATGGGCTCTTCACAACAGTGATATGGTATGATGGCTGTGAGATTCATGTAACTTCACTGAATGCCTGAGCAATGAAAATGTTACAGACTAACTAAAGCACATTTGTATCATTCTTTATAAAAATACACTTTCACTGAAATTCCATAAAAATGCACATAAATGCAAAGTTTGTGAATGGCACTAGCCCCTCTGCAACCCCTACACCCCATTGCTTAAACATACTAACACCATGATTGCATTACCAAGGAGAAAGAATAAACACTACTTTGAAACGCTCTGTCTTACTATTCTGTTAGGAGTGTAATCAGAGAGGGAGTAAACACAAACACACACACACACACACACACAGACACGCGTGCATACCCACACACGCACAAACACACACACACACACACACACACACACACACACACACACACACACACACACACACACACACCATGTCCAAGCATTACTGAAGAACCAAACTATTGCATTGCATTACTAATTAAATGTAATGACAATCTGTAACAAAAATGGTGCAAAAATTAACCATTTGTTGCAATTCAAATTCAATTCAATTGACACTTCCAAAAACCCTTTATTACATTGTCATTGATCAAACAAGATGTTTCTGTGACTGTGTGTCGGGGCTTTAAAGTGGTCAGTTAGAGGTCTGTGTAATGTTTTATGTAGGTTCTGCTGAAATGGTTTCTTGAGATACAGGTGAATATTTCTTTTGGTGGTGTATTCTTCTGAACATCTGGGTATGTGCATGCTAAGAGTGTGGGGTGCTGCTGAGACCTTAGTCACAATAAACTATAAAGCTGAAATGCAATATTTGGTCAGGTCCCAACTAGCAGCCTGTATGTGGTTAATATAGAAAAGATTTCTTCTAATCATGTAAAACATTATATTATATTCATTGAATATAAATGAAAGGATGCATTGCAAAAATAACCACATCTCTATCTTGTCAATATTTGGACTCTACTCTTTAATAAATGTGTACTTAGTCAGACCACAGTCACAGCTTATTTTATATGTTAATAACATTTAGTAAATGTTCAATAAGCATAAAATGCCCTTCATAAAGGCTGCGTATCTTCTACTTACAAAAACGTCAGATTAACTCAAAGTAAAAAAAAAAGTTCTTTTGTCTTTCGTCATGCAACAAAACACAAAGACTCTGTCAATATACATAGATATATTCCCAACGCAATTGTAATTTTTCAGCAAAAAATACACAGCAACCTAGATATTGGTTGGACCCCTTATGCTCTTAAATCCACACATCTGCTTATGCTTGAATCATGAAAAGCTCTAGGAATCAACTTCCTGACTCCTAGAACGGAATGCAGCTGATTTCTATTCAAACTAAAAACACAACACATTTCAAGTAGCAGCATTAAATTAAATCAGATTTGTAATTATGTGTCTCCATAATGAACATCAGTGTTTTTTTCTGTCCCAAAGATCAAAAGAATTGTATTAAGCAAAACGTGAAGCACCAGCTTGCCACCTTAGTTTTCAAGTTATTAAATATGTAATCTTTTGAACAAGATGCACTTCTGTGATGAGAACACCCTTTAAACATGCTACAGCAAAAAGCATCTTCTTTAAAATAACTTCAGTAACTTGGAGCGTGCTTCCACAACACTTAAGAATTGAGCAATATGTACATAATTTTCAGATTAAGCTTCATTTGTATTTCACCAAAACCTCCCAATGTAGTTGTTTCAGTGTCACTAGATAATATGGTAGTTAAAACATGCTATTATATGTGATAATTAAATAGTTCTACATTGGCAATGGGTCTGTCCTGTAGAGCCTCCAAATGTTAGTGCTCTATTCCATTTTAGTTCTTTTATGGTAAAAAAAACTTTTATAATCACATGAATTAGTCTGGGTGTAATGTCATTATATTTCCTAGGTGTGGATGATACCTTTACTAACTTTACCCAAGGTTTAGTTATCATGTTTTTCTCCTTCCTCCCTGCAGCTGACGATCTTTGTCTCCTCCCGAGGTTATCATGACCTATGTCTGGTGTCAGTGAGGAGATCAAGGACATTGGCTCAGTATCATATTGATTCCAGGGAGTGTGTCAACCCCCAGTGAATGAATAATTAATTGACTGATTGATTGTTTGACTGACTGATTTACTGTATTCAGAGAAAAGTCATTAATTGTTATTATGGTATCTTGAATAACATTTTTTACACTCTATTTGACTAATCCTGTTCATTATTTTGGCTAATAGTTTCAATGCAACTGATTCATTAATGACACAAGTTTTGCTTTGAGGTTTTTAGTGAGCGATGTTAGTGTAGCTGACATATGTATTAACTAAGCCAAATCTAGCACCTACAATACCCAGCCCTCTAGTCATTACATTATGCTTAGCTGGTCAATGCTTATTTAGCAGCTATACATTTTCAAAGAGTAGGTTCTATAACGTTTGATGTTATTTTTTTCTAGTATAGTATAGTATAGCATTAGAACTTGCATATATAGATCATGTTTATGGTTGTTTGTCTGTCTATGGGCTACTATTTAAGTATTGAAATGTGTAGCAAAATGGTACCATAATTCAAAGGGTTATTATTAGGCATTGATTGATCTAAAAAGATCTTATAATTATCACATCAATTCTTTCTTGCCCAGTTCTGATACAATATTTTATTATTTTTATGAGGTACTTTCCAGAAATAAGTAAACAAGTTTTGAATTTTCCACTATTTAGCAATATCAAGCTCAATGCTCAAATGCTCAGTCTATAATGTTTAAAGTCATATATGTAAAGTTACTATTTGTTGTGACCAAAAGTAAAATTAGTCATTCAGTCATTCATTCTCTTCTTACCTCCTTAGGCCATTTTAAAGCTGTAAGGAAGCTGGAGGCAATCCTGGCACTCACTTGGTGTAATCCTATTGCAGGACATAAACACACACACACACACACACACACACACACACACACACACACACACACACACACACACACACACACACACACACACACACACACACACACACACACACACACACGCACACACACACACGCACACACGCACACACACACATGCACACACGCACACTCACATGCACACACACACACACACACACCCACGCACACACGCACACACGCACACACACACACACACACATGCACACACGCACACTCACATGCACACACACACGCACACACACGCACACACACATACACGCACACACACATACACACATACACACACACGCACACACGCACACACACACACACATACACGCACACACACGTACACACACACACACACACACACACACACACACACACACACACACATACACACACACACACACATACATACATAACTACAAGTAATTTGAAAGAATGTCAAGTCACTTTCTGCTTCTCTTTGACTATAACTCTGTAATTAAAAGCAGCTTAAAGGAAGACATACCCCTGGATTCAATAAAGCAATTTTACTGTTCCAGAATAGTGTAGCAGCTTTTGCACAGAATATGGCTGCCGTGCGATTCAGTAAACAAGGCTGGGGAAGTGCACGAGCCTGCCAGCACTATTCTGGCAGGGACACCACTGAATAATGCTAATTACCTCATTTGCTGGTGAAAACCATGCAAATGAGGTGAATTAACAATTCAGTAAGCAGGCAGGCATTCATGCCAGAACAGTGACTGCTGCAGAAATGTATTTGGTTACTAACCATGTACATTTCTGCAAAAATCAAAATAGGGGCATGACAGCTCAAAGTAAAGCATGTATTATGACCATTAGGCATGCCAACGGTCAAAAATATGGCCATTGGCATGGAAAACAGTTACAAAAGCATGAAAATAAAAGTTTTTTTTTGGCGAATTTCAGCTGTTTAAGCATAGCGTGGCAGCACACAAACGAGATTGTGCAGAAAATAAAAAAAATGTGAAAAGACGATTTTAAGTTAAATCTGCATTTTGCCATTATAGTGGGTAGCATGCAGAATCCAAACAATAACAGGTAACACTGGTTGCTAAGGAGAAAGGCTCTGGTGTAGTGGTGTAACAAAGGATTAAGGCAGTGGGGTATGCAAATGAGCTACATTTACTGAATAGCAAAATGAGAGACCATTGTGTGGATGCACCTAACCACAATGGCGCTATAAGGCATTGGTGTAAGCAGGAGACACAGCTGACATGAAAAGGTGGGTATCATGCTTGGTGTAAGCACATTGGAGCTCCACTGCTTCCATTTGCACTTAGCTAAGTACAGGTAAGCAAAGGGGGGGTGTCTGAGGCTGTATTTAGTTATTCAATGAAATGAGGAGCATGTTCATGTCCAGGGGAGGTCCATTTCTGCTTAAAGTGTTTACTTTAGCTAAACAGGTTTGTGCAGAGTGCACCAGCTCTTAAAAAAAAACTCAGAAATAGCAGAACCTTTTACATTTGGGCAGTGGGTTTGCATGGTGCACCACGGCTTAAAAGGGGCGAAAATGGGAAGGAAAAAAAACAGGAAATAGCAGAATAAAAGCAATCAAGTACAAATACTATAGCTGGCAGGTGGAATGTATCATAGTCAGCCAATCATAAGGGCAGCTTCTGCAGCACAACAGTATAAACTGTGCAAACAGCTTTCAGTCTGTTTTTCCCACAAACTCTGCACCATTGGTGTACACACTCGGGGGAATTTTAACCAACAAAATGTTAGGGGCTGCTGTCACTTTGATACATCAGTATGTGCTAGAGGCTGAGGGCAGTGAGGAGAATAATGATGACAACTGCCCCAGGGTGAGGAGGAGGAGAAGAGTTTTCAGATCCAGGGTAACCTACCAGGGGCTACATGATCTGGAGATACTAGAGAGCTACAGGGTGGATAGTGACATACTTCAGGAACTTATCAAGCTATGAACAAAACACCAAAAGGCCAGCATATGAAGATCCACTTTTAATACGAGGTGAAAACAGAGCATATAATGCCCAAGAAAAAAATATTAATCAGTAACCCAAACTAGTTTCGGCAGTCACCTTTTTCAGTGGGTAATAAAAAGACATTTCACCAACTTCTGAATCCAGAATTTATATAAGCCCTGACCAATAGGAATAGGGCAAATACCCTACATATGTATAAAACATATGATTCTTGCCACCTGAACATACCAAATTTGTGTGTATATATATATATATATATATATATATATATATATATATATATATATATATATGTATATATATATATATATATATATGATATATATATATATATATAAATTTAATAAGTCACCATATAGGTATACACTGTAAACCTTGCTAATCACAAATATATCATGTAAAAACATGAAAATAAGCTCATTGTAATACAATACAAATAAATGCTTATCAGAACATACAGTGTATGTGTACAAAATCATTCTTAAAGAATACTATTCAAAATCACCAAAAACAGGAATTAAAAAAGTGTACGTTGATGCAGGATGAAAGTATACAAAAATAAACAATATATCCTAAATGAATCTAGATAGGACTAATGAACAATAGTTATACAGATACTAAGTCATAAATGGTCATTAAGTCCGGGCGGAAATAATGCACCAAGATGTATGATCCAATATTTTTCTTTATGACTGAGTATACTTTGCCATCCCTGTTTGTTGTGTCTATTTCCAGTGATTTTATCAATAATAGTGAACATAAATTTGGCAGTTGGATGTTTGAGAGTGTGTTGATATAGAGCATTAGACAATTTCTTGTTCCGAATATCACTGCGATGTTCCCCAATCCTGATTCTTAAGGAACGTGAGGTTTTGCCCACATAAAATGCGCTACATTGACAGGTTGCCAAATATATCACCCAACTAGATGAACAATTTCCAAAAATTCTAACTTGATACACTTTACTAGTGTTGGCACTGGTAAATTGTTTGAGCTTGTTGACTTGTATACAGGAGGTACAATGTCCACATGGGAAGGTTCCCAATAGTTCATCCCCAGTTAGGGTGAGCTGTTTGTACTTGGCCCCCCCACTCTCCTTTTGTTTGTAACGGGAGAATAGTGTTCCCAGTGTTTTGCCTCTCCTATATGAAAATGAACATTGATTTCCCAGGATTCTACGAAGATGATCGTTGGCTAATAAAATGTTCCAGTTATTATCGATAACTCTCCTAACAATTTGGTGGTTCTTGCCCAGGGTAGTAGTAAACCTGATAATGTTTTCCTTAGGATTGTGGCTGTGATCCTTGTATTCTAACAATGTTTGCCTTTGTTTTTGGTCCGTCCAAATCCTTGCGGATTCGATATCGAAGATTGAGTATCCCCTGTCCAAAAATCTATTTTTTAAATCTGCTTTGGCATTGTTATAGTCTACATCTGAGGAATTTATCCTACGGATCCTCAGATATTGAGATTTGGGGATATTGCGGATGGTGTGGCGTGGATGCATACTCGAGGCATGTAACAATGAGTTGAACTGTGGATATTTACGATGGATCTTAGTATTTAATGTGTTGTTCTTATTTCAGTATATAGTCACATCCAAAAAATCTATTTAATCCCTATGTGATGTGATAGAAAACTCAATGCCCCAAATATTGTTGTTGAAATACTCCACAAATTCCATAAGGTAGGTGGTATCAGCATGCCACACCATCCAGCAATCATCTAAATATCTCCGCCAGATGTCCATCTTCACTAGATAAATGTTGTGTAGGGGATTGTATATGATGCATTCCTCAAGGTAGGCCATGAAAAGATCTGCATAAATTGGGGCAAAAGAAGCCCCCATGGCCGTACCTTGCAGTTGCCAGTAACAATCCCCCTGAAAATAGAATACATTTTTATTAAGGACATGTTCGGACATACAGATCAACAGGATATTGAAACCTGGTGGATATAACTCAGCCTTATTCAACCAATATTCTAAGGCAAGAAGCCCCGCCCAATGGGGTATACTGGTATACAAAGATTTTACGTCCAACGTACACATCAACCATTCTGGCTCTAGCTGTGTGTCCTCAATGATTTTCAAAAACTCAGTGGTGTCCTGAATCCTTGCCCTAACTTGTAATAGGAGGGGTTTAAGATATTGAGTTAAGAATACAGATAATGGTTCAGTAAGTGAACCATGGCCAGATACAATGGGCCTACCTGGGGGATGTGTAATCGATTTGTGTATCTTCGGAAGCAAATATAAAATTTGTTTAGATGGATCCCTAACCTGAAGATGTTGAACAGTTTTCTTCGTAATGATACCTTCCTCTAAGGCTAACTCTAAAAATGAATCAATCTCCTGTTTGAATTTATTAGTGGGATCAATACCCATATGCAAGTAACATTGGGAGTCAGACAATTGTCTGAGACCTTCCTGGACATAATAATCCATATTTAAAATTACCACAGCACCTCCCTTGTCAGCTTGTAATATTACAATGTTTTGATTAGATCTCAATTCAGACAATGCCACCCTCTCAGCTGGAGTAATATTATCCGGGCTAATTTGACCTTCCAAATGAGGAAAATGTAGATCTTTGAGTACAGCCTGTTGGAAGATGGCTACATTCTTATTCATGGGAGGTTGAAATGTGGATTTGTGAAAAACAAAATCAGAAGATCTTTGAGTGGTAGAGGTATCCTGTTCTGAAAAAAATATCTTAAGGTTTAGTCTACGACAATAGTCTATCACATCTGATGAAACCTGGTATTGATCAGAGAAAAAGCTTGGGACAAAACTCAATCCTTTATTCAATACTTGGTGTTGATCATCCGTAAGTACACAATCCGATAAATTCAAAACATTGTCAAATTGAGTAGCCATTATTTCAGTAGAGATTGTATCAGTCCTATCATTGAGTCTGTACCTGTTTCTATTGACATGTTTCCACCCCCCTCTGGGTCGCCTCCCACCCCTAAAGGGTAATGAGTATTGGTTTTCTTCTTGAGAGGTGAATTTGTAATTATTCCACCCTCACTATCTGTATAAGATGACTCCTCCCCTGAGGTACTAGTGTGGAATTGGTCTCTATGTTTCAATATAGACCTGGGTCTTTTTCTGGTCCTGCCTTTGGTCATACCTGAGAACGTCTCCTGAAATCTCACAGTTCTCTGTGTTTGGAAGGGATGCCCCTTGTCGTAATCCATGACATCTCTGTTAAATTTCTTAACCTTTCTGTCTCTAATAATTTTATCATATATAGTAAGTTCCTTGGACAACCTATCCAACAACTCCTGACAGTTAGTATTGGACTGGAATTTTTTACACTCCATGCTCAATTCCTTAACTTCTGAGATACATAGATCAATGGTTCTTTCGTAGTAGGAGGCTAAAATTTTGACGAAGACCATGGAGCCACTTCTAAGTGCCTCATCCCACCCATCAGTCAGCCTCTGTTCAGATCTGCCAACTAGAGGGCGAAGTTTAATCCGGTGTCCCCTAGGTGCATATTTTTGTGAATATAGGCTTTGAAAAGCCTAAGATGCCAAATATTAGCCCTAAGCCCTTTTAGTCCTTTCTCCAAGTTGCAGAAGGCAAATTCACCATTGTCTGGAGTCTTCAGAGAAGACTGATTATGGTTGTTGCTTGGGGTGTGATCTAATCCAAAAATGCCTAGATCTTCCCTATCAGCACACAACCCATCCAAAATTTTGTCCAAATCCATGATATAAATTGTGTAGGTTGTCCAAGGAATAATCTACAAAAGTCAAATGTCACTGGATAGAACACCAAAAGCAAGGCCAGAAAAAGTCTCCAGCAAAATAAACTGGCAACCTAATAGTGAAATAATGTTACACTGTACCAATTCCACAAAAGTGTACTAATGAAATACTCCTGTAGATATAAGAGGATTTCAATATAGTATAGGGATGCACAATATATGAAAATGTATATAAACATAAATCACATATGCCTTCCTCCATCAATGTATAGGTGGTGTTGAAATATAACTATGTAGTCATTCATTATGATAAATGTCAAAGAATCACATTTGACCACTTTGAAGTAATTCAAAATAGTGTTTATGTATAAAGCCCTATACCAAAAAAGAGTATATGTAAGCTCAGGTAAAAAAACAGGCCTACTAATGGGTAGTGTTTGGAAATATGATATGCCCTATAGTCAAATTTAAAATAAATATTCAATGGGCATATATTGGATGCAGTGCAGAAAAGACCAAACCTAAGTTAGTGTAAAAGGGGCAACCTGACAATATAGCTGATGGTAGAAAATGATGGAACCACTTGTACTTGTATTGCAATACCATACATAGATAGGTCAGCCAAATTCTAGTAGATAATAAGTAATATATAAATATAGTCTATCTCATATGACTAGATCCCATCAAAATGGGTATTATACTGTAAGCAAGTGGTATATAATGTCCCATATATTCAGGTGCAATACATTTTGATAAACAACACTGATAATAATCAGAAGGATAGAAAATAGTTATATAAAATAGAACAACCTAAATAAAATATCAGCCAATATCTCACAACATAAGCGTTGATGTTGTTATACAAAATATATAAACATCACACATAATGAACTTATCGACTACCTATAGTGGGCAAAATATGGTTCCAAAATGAAGAAATCAAGTAGACAAATAATCTATCCTATATCATCGAAACCCCACGTAAAAAGTTCCAAAAATGACTAGTTGTAAATATTGATAATACAAGTATGATAGTTATGATAACCAACAGTCATAAAAGAACAATAATATAACCTGGTCAACCCACCTATACTGTTGAATCAACATAAAGGCACATTAGTTAACCATACTGTGCCAAAGTCATTCAAAAAGAATGAGTACATATAGTAGTACTAGACCAGTAAATACTTGAATATCAACATACAATCACATTCAAATATTGTCCAAAATAGGTTCAGATGCCGCGAGTTGTAAGGCCCTAATAGGTTTCAACTCGTCATTCGGACATTTTAGTAATATACTGTAATATCGTATGCATCTTAATCAACACATACAGACCCTAATATGGTGATAACCACACATAAACTGTTTATAGTCAATTCCAAATATAAGATAGTCTCAAAAAAATATGACCAAATATAAGTAGTTGTAGTCCAGATGAATACTCGGACATCACCTCCCTATGGACTGTAAAATATCCTCCGTTTGAAACGTTTATGTTCAACAACTCCAATGGTTCATCAAAATGCACCCACGAAGTAGCCAAAAAAATAGTCTGCATAAACAATAGGAAAATCCACTCAACCAAATGTTAGAAACGTTGAAAAAATGTGTTATATCCCTTAAGTACACGATAATGAAAAGAGGGTAGACATAAACGACCCAAAGTTTAAAGTACCTGTATTATGGTGTGATCCAACGCGTAGGCCATAAAAACACAGCCGTATTCCCAAGAATTAATGTGTACCTTAAGTCCAACAAATTGCAAATCCAGCTGACAGAAAAAATAGGGTTCCAAAAAGAAATAATTAAATCCACGAATATTGGAAATAATCCTGTAGAAACGCTGGTGAAGAGACCAATTTCGTCACCTCAGGGAAGGAGCCATCTCCTGCCAATAGTAGAGCTAAACGCCAGCAGCGAGGTTACTTATTATATATGATAAAATTATTAGAGACAGAAAGGTTAAGAAATTTAACAGAGATGTCATGGATTACGACAAGGGGCATCCCTTCCAAACACAGAGAACTGTGAGATTTCAGGAGACGTTCTCAGGTATGACCAAAGGCAGGACCAGAAAAAGACCCAGGTCTATATTGAAACATAGAGACCAATTCCACACTAGTACCTCAGGGGAGGAGTCATCTTATACAGATAGTGAGGGTGGAATAATTACAACTTCACCTCTCAAGAAGAAAACCAATACTCATTACCCTTTAGGGGTGGGAGGCGACCCAGAGGGGGGAGGAAACATGTCAATAGAAACAGGTACAGACTCAATGATAGGACTGATACAATCTCTACTGAAATAATGGCTACTCAATTTGACAATGTTTTGAATTTATCGGATTGTGTACTTAGGGATGATCAACACCAAGTATTGAATAAAGGATTGAGTTTTGTCCCAAGCTTTTTCTCTGATCAATACCAGGTTTCATCAGATGTGATAGACTATTGTCGTAGACTAAACCTTAAGATATTTTTTTCAGAACAGGATACCTCTACCACTCAAAGATCTTCTGATTTTGTTTTTCAAAAATCCACATTTCAACCTCCCATGAATAAGAATGTAGCCATTTTCCAACAGGCTGTACTCAAAGATCTACATTTTCCTCATTTGGAAGGTCAAATTAGCCCGGATAATATTACTCCAGCTGAGAGGGTGGCATTGTCTGAATTGAGATCTAATCAAAACATTGTAATATTACAAGCTGACAAGGGAGGTGCTGTGGTAATTTTAAATATGGATTATTATGTCCAGGAAGGTCTCAGACAATTGTCTGACTCCCAATGTTACTTGCATATGGGTATTGATCCCACTAATAAATTCAAACAGGAGATTGATTCATTTTTAGAGTTAGCCTTAGAGGAAGGTATCATTACGAAGAAAACTGTTCAACATCTTCAGGTTAGGGATCCATCTAAACAAATTTTATATTTGCTTCCGAAGATACACAAATCGATTACACATCCCCCAGGTAGGCCCATTATATCTGGCCATGGTTCACTTACTGAACCATTATCTGTATTCTTAACTCAATATCTTAAACCCCTCCTATTACAAGTTAGGGCAAGGATTCAGGACACCACTGAGTTTTTGAAAATCATTGAGGACACACAGCTAGAACCAGAATGGTTGATGTGTACGTTGGACGTAAAATCTTTGTGTACCAGTATACCCCATTGGGCGGGGCTTCTTGCCTTAGAATATTGGTTGAATAAGGCTGAGTTATATCCACCAGGTTTCAATACCCTGTTGATCTGTATGTTCGAACATGTCCTTAATAAAAATGTATTCTACTTTCAGGGGGATTGTTATTGGCAACTGCAAGGTACGGCCATGGGGGCTTCTTTTGCCCCAATTTATGCAGATCTTTTCATGGCCTACCTTGAGGAATGCATCATATACAATCCCCTACACAACATTTATCTAGTGGAGATGGACATCTGGCGGAGATATTTAGATGATTGCTGGATGGTGTGGCGTGCTGATACCACCTACCTTATGGAATTTGTGGAGTATTTAAACAACAATATTTGGGGCATTGAGTTTTCTATCACATCACATAGGGATTAAATAGATTTTTTGGATGTGACTATATACCAAAATAAGGACAACACATTGAATACTAAGATCCATCGTAAATATCCACAGTTCAACTCATTGTTACATGCCTCGAGTATGCATCCACGCCACACCATCCGCAATATCCCCAAATCTCAATATCTGAGGATCCGTAGGATAAATTCCTCAGATGTAGACTATAACAATGCCAAAGCAGATTTAAAAAATAGATTTTTGGACAGGGGATACTCAATCTTCGATATCGAATCTGCAAGGATTTGGACGGACCAAAAACAAAGGCAAACATTGTTAGAATACAAGGATCACAGCCACAATCCTAAGGAAAACATTATCAGGTTTACTACTACCCTGGGCAAGAACCACCAAATTGTTAGGAGAGTTATCAATAATAACTGGAACATTTTATTAGCCAACAATCATCTTCGTAGAATCCTGGGAAATCAATGTTCATTTTCATATAGGAGAGGCAAAACACTGGGAACACTATTCTCCCATTACAAACAAAAGGAGAGTGGGGGGGCCAAGTACAAACAGCTCACCCTAACTGGGGATGAACTATTGGGAACCTTCCCATGTGGACATTGTACCTCCTGTATACAAGTCAACAAGCTCAAACAATTTGCCAGTGCCAACACTAGTAAAGTGTATCAAGTTAGAATTTTTGGAAATTGTTCATCTAGTTGGGTGATATATTTGGCAACCTGTCAATGTAGCGCATTTTATGCGGGCAAAACCTCACGTTCCTTAAGAATCAGGATTGGGGAACATCGCAGTGATATTCGGAACAAGAAATTGTCTAATGCTCTATATCAACACACTCTCAAACATCCAACTGCCAAATTTATGTTCACTATTATTGATAAAATCACTGGAAATAGACACAACCAACAGGGATGGCAAAGTATACTCAGTCATAAAGAAAAATATTGGATCATACATCTTGGTGCATTATTTCCGCCCGGACTTAATGACCATTTATGACTTAGTATCTGTATAACTATTGTTCATTAGTCCTATCTAGATTCATTTAGGATATATTGTTTATTTTTGTATACTTTCATCCTGCATCAACTAAGTACACTTTTTCATTCCTGTTTTTGGTGATTTTGAATAGTATTCTTTAAGAATGATTTTGTACACATACACTGTATGTTCTGATAAGCATTTATTTGTATTGTATTACAATGAGCTTATTTTCATGTTTTTACATGATATATATGTGATTAGCAAGGTTTACAGTGTATACCTATATGATGACTTATTAAATTTATATATATATATCTTATATATATATATATATATATATATATATATATATATACACAAATTTGGTATGTTCCGCTGGCAAGAATCATATGTTTTATACATATGTAGGGTATTTGCCCTATTCCTATTGGTCAGGGCTTATATAAATTCTGGATTCAGAAGTTGGTGAAATGTCTTTTTATTACCCACTGAAGAAGGCGACTGCCGAAACTAGTTTGGGTTACTGATTTATATTTTTTTCTTGGGCATTATATGCTCTGTTTTCACATCGTATTAAAAGTGGATCTTCATATGCTGGCCTTTTGGTGTTTTGTTCAAGTTTGGTTGGCGTGTGCATGTTGTACGTGCGAGTACTGCTGTTTGTGTACTTATCAAGCTATGCCAGACTCACCTTATACCCAGAGCCAACAGAGGAAACCCATCCCAGTGGATACCAAGGTATGTGTAGCCTTAAGAATACTAGCTACAGGTACTTTTCAAAGACCTACTGGGGACATCATGGGGGTCTCACAGGCATCTGCATTTAGGGTACTCCACCAGTTCCTGGATGCCATGCTACCACATGCCGGTGAGCACACTTACTTCCCCAGCACCCGTGAGGAGAGGACCAGCAATATGCACCTCTTCCACCGTGTAGCAGACTACCCAGAGGTACTGGGCACCATAGAATGCACGCACATCCACATCAAAGCACCATCTGGTGAAGAGGGTAGGGTCTATGTAAACCTCAAGGGCTTTCACTCCATAAACTGCCAGGTCATGCACAATACCCAGGGCATTATCATTAATGTGTTTACTGGCAGCCTTGGAAGCTATCACAACTCCCACATCTAGCATTCCTCACAGCTGTACCAGGGATTTGCCAGGGGGGGACATCCCATATGGCCATCTGGTGAGGGATGCTGGCTATGCACTGGAGCCATAGATGATGACACCCATCAGAAATGCACACACACATGCACTCGAGAATGCCATAATGAGGCACGCGCACAAACCAGGATCATTATAGCGCATATATTCGGGATGCTCAAGTCACGGTTCCGCTGCTTTGACATATCTGGTGGAGTCCTGCAGTACTCTCCAGCCACATGTGCACACAAGTTCACAGTATGTGCCATGCTAAACAATATGATCCTGCAGAAACAGCTATGGCAGGAACAGCACGGGAAAGGGCCATACAGCCCCTCACCATTGCCAAGGTCCCCACAGGCACAGAGGGACTAGGAGAAGGAACCCTCTAAGCCAGCTCCTTTAGGCAGACAGAGGTA
The DNA here is from genome assembly GCF_019279795.1 of Protopterus annectens. NCBI lineage: Eukaryota > Metazoa > Chordata > Ceratodontiformes > Protopteridae > Protopterus > Protopterus annectens. The sequence goes on from NC_056735.1 coordinate 1,233,566,166, forward strand.
TGTCCAGTATGCCCTGGCCTTGACAAAAAGGCTATGCATAGCACACACACTGACACTGTAGGGACCCAGAGACTGACACCTTTCTCCGACTCGTACAAACAGTAAAATGGATGCCACACACATCACATTACCTGTACCTTACCAGGTATAGGCAGCATACTGTGTGCATCTGATATAGGCAGCCCTCAAGCACTGTCCTCACAACTGCCGCAGGCACAAGGTAAGTCAGTCTTCTTAACAATAAATGAATGGAGTAGTATGTTCTGGTAGCATAGCTATGGTATTGCTGTATGCATGCAAGGGAATGGGGTCGCCTACTGGGATAGCAGCAGACAACTGACAACTATGTGGGACACCAGGAAATGTTCGCCCAATACTGGCTTTCCCACAATATGCAGTAGTACCCAAGGTGACAAATCCCACTGCAGTATATGTGGGAGGCCAACTAACTTGGGGGGGGGGTCATAAGTCACAGGCATGGATGTCAGTTTGGGGATCCCATACTCACTCCTCAGCCTTACTCAGCATGTCAGCCATAGAAAACCATGAAGAAATGTCTGGCAAAGTCCCACAAATAATGACAATGATGAAATATCCCACTATAGACTTACACAGTGATAGCACAGCAGGTCTTGCATTTGCAGTATAGGCTCTGAAGGATAAGAAGTCTGAAACTCAGATGTGTGCCATTACAATCTGACCTGTGGTTTTTAGTGATATGCCTCTAGTCTCCAAGACAGGGCACAATACTATGCTAAATGGAACCAAAATGTAAAGCACATATCAGCACAGTCTGTGCAAATATGTACAATTGACAAGTGTGCCCCCCCACCCATATTCCCATAGACATGCAGTAACATGTATGCTTGTAGGGAAATAACAGCAGAGCACACATTTCCAGGGCTGTCCCAATCAACATGATAACATGTTGCATGTCCACAATATGCAGGGGTCAATGAGCTATGTATATGTGTGGTTAATACTGTCAGGATGTGGCCAAAACTTAATCCTGGCTCTTGTGTCATAGTGGCCTAGGTATAGTACTGTGGTCGACAGGATCATGTTCCAAGAACTGCAGTGCCAACTATTCTGCATGTCAGCTACATGTACGGTAGGAGATGTACATACTGTCTAGAGATCAATATTTATTAATGCAGGAAAGCTGGGCAGGTCATGGACAGGGGGCCACATATCTGGACAGTCCACAGCTTGGAGTAACCTACACAGTGCCTACCATACCTCTCAGCTGTACAGACTTATTGCAGAATGACCAGAGGTTTGCATCATATTTGTGATCTGTATTTCATGAAATAGTAGTTGTCTGGCAAGTCAATGGCAAAGCACGTAAGACTAAGATCAGAAAATAATGACAGATTGTAGTGTCAGACATCATACCCTATAGAAACATGCATGCTAATGCACAACCTGTTATTGAATCACCTTTGTAGGTTTGTAAGGCCAGTACTTAAAAATGGTCCCTATATTTAGGCCTCTGTCCCCCAATTACTTATGGCTTTGTGCAGATGTCTGGCACTCAGAAGTTGAGAGGTATGGTGCCTAGTAGGACAGCAGGTACCTGAAAGTCAGTGCACTACCAGTTTATAAAAGGCTGCCACCTTTCTGTGTCAGCACTGACAACATGTCGCTGGCCAACAGCCATACACCTGGAAAGACACAGGTTGTCACAGAAGGAGCACAAGTATGTCTTGTATACCTGTTCTGGTTGCCCTAACATTTGCATTTGCCTTTCAACTATTTGTAAAACAAGAAAGGGTCATGTCAAAACAGCAATGGCAGATAGTGGGGAAACAGATGTCATACACATAAGAGCAAATAAGCAATTACCAAACCATCTCCCAACTGTCTATGCTTGGCAGAACATTATTAACACCCTGTCCCAATGTGTGGTCCTTTATCTGACTGTCATATTTGGGTCAGATGTCAATCTGTGATGGTATGACAGTTAGGCTCACATGTAGCCTAATAATAACATATAGCAACATAAACCGTCTAAGGATACAGCAAATGTAGTGGTGCAATGATGGACAACCTGCTAAATAGGTACCCTCAGAGGTGTGAAGTCCACAACCTTGTGTGTGATGTAATGGCATGTATCCCGCTCACATCAGAATTACAAATACATAACAGCAGTCACTGTGGCCAAAGCCTGTGATTGGAGTACAGAAGGACAAAGAGACACACATAAGGGGAAGGGGAACCACTGGCCAGACAAATGGAGAATGTGCACACTAGAACAGATTGTGCAGTAACATAGGTGCCATGCAGTGTAAGGGGTCAGTAAACATCACCTGCAAATACACAACACACACTCATGTAAGTGGAGGCCCACAACAAAACAAAAAACTAAACAATGGACACTTCAGAGGCAAAATCACATGAGAACTCCACAAACCTACACACGACAAACCATGTAGACTCCACACATCAGAGTCTTGCAGACACTAAGGCCTTACCACAAACCACAAACACCAATCCTGCACAGATAGGTTAGCAGCACTGTCCCTCTACCCCGTTCCATACAGACTCTGCTGAGGTGACCCCTGTCTGCCATACAAAGCAATCCAGACCCTGCCTTGATGGGACTGTTGCACATCTGGAACTCAAGGCCCATTCCATCAATTTGTAGGCGCAGCATCAACCTGAGCTGTGATATCAGTATGGCTTGTTGGTGTGACAGATATGTGTGCCACACACATCTGTGGAATACACTTCCTGTCAACAGCAAGCCAAGTGCCTCAATACCCCTAGTGATGTGATCCCTGTATAAGTGTATGGGAAACACAAAATACAGTCCTGTGATTCCACCTGTGTCCCTGATGTACAGGGGCTCTGTGTGCTGACATGTCTTAACATGGGCTACACTCCCATCTGCGTGGGTTATAAGGGGTCCAGGGCCAATACCCTACTAATGTCATATCAACAGATCAACCTATACACAACTGTCTGTCAGTGGTTCACCACATTACTCTGTAGTGCTCTGCCACTGACATACCTGGAAGTCACAGTGTTATGTGGAATATACTACACATATAATGAACATTTCTGCACAGTAGCATGCACTCTGTGGCCCACACCAGGATATTTATTTATTTTATTTTATTTTATTTTACATTTGTTGACCGGGAAAGCACAACTGGACACACGTCAATTTTCAGCAGAGGCCCGGGGAGAAAAGCTCTACTTAAAAAACAATCTAACAAATAACATTTTATGAATTACAACACTTTCTTCTAAATGCATACAATATTATACAAGAACATATTTTACATTTCTTCACAGATATATGTATAGATACAATTATTGTATTCTTGAGGTATACCAATTGTATGTAGGAATATGTTTAACTATCTTCAGAGATGTATAAGTAGATACCAACAGAATAGAACATCGTTAGTTAAGAATTAATATACAGAGGTTAGGCACTATTAGGTGAGGTGATCCTTGGTAGAATCATTGTATCACTGCAAATATAGTGGATTAGCCTGGGGAGTCACACGGGCATAGCCAGTTGTTAAAGTAGTGGATTTTGAGTAGTTTTTTAAATAGTGGAGCAGAACTTGTATAAGTTATGCGTTTTGGAAGTGAGTTCCAGACTTTTGCTATAGAAAAGGCAAAAAGAGATTTGCAAGCCTCATACTTATGTTTGATGACATTTATTTTTTATTTATTTTATTTTATTTATTTTACATTTGTTGACCGGGCTAGTCTGGCTGGATAACAAGTCCATTTTCAGCAGAGGCCCGAGGAGAAAAGCTCCACTATCTACTAGTACATTACGTAAGAAATATATTACTAAGAAAACAGCTGATAAGGATTAATAACATTGCAAGAGAGATATTCAACAGTAATGAAACAATTTTTCTGAAAAAAGAAATGTACTGTTCTTAAATTCCAACAATTTTACAGAAAAATGTATAATACTTAAAGTTCTAATAGTAGTAGAATCAGAACAGGAGTTGGAGTAGAGAGGAAAGGAGTAGAGGAGTAAAAGAGTAATAAGTAAGATAATTAGTCAGGTGTGCTGCAGGAACAGATCCAGTGGTTTTGGAAGTACAGTTTAATTTTCTGTTTGAAAAGAGGCAAAGAAGTAGTCAGAGTTATGTCACTAGGTAGAAGATTCCAATATCTACCTACTGTATTAGTGAAAAGACAGTCACCAGCAAAGTTGTTTGACTTAATTGATTTGGCCATCAGTTTATGAGAAGAGCGTAGGGAGTTGAGATTATTATAGGGGATTATCAGTTGAGAGAGAATTGGGGTGTTGTCAGGTTGGTATAGTATACTATGGGCAGTAGAGAGTTGAGGGATTAGCAGGTAGTTTTGGAATTCGAGCCAGCCTAGAAGTTTTAAGTTAAGACAATGGTGGGTTCTGAAGGGGTTACCAGTGGCAAAACGGGCAATATTGTTGTAGCAAGTTGCTAATTTAGTTAGATTGCTTTTCTTAAGGTTGGTGTAGATAGGGGAGGCATATAGTAGTGAAGATAAGAGATGGGATTGGGCTATTTTGGTTCTAGTTGCTGGGGTTAGAAAAGGTTTAATTCAATATAGGGATCCTATTTTTCTGTTAACTAATTTGATGGTGTTGTTAATGTGTTGATCGAAGGAGAGATTATTGTCGATGGTTATTCCTAGCAGTTTTGTTGTTGAATCAGGTGAGATGATAGTGTTAGTGTTTGAGGAGATGGAGAAATTTAATGGGGGGGTTCGAGTGGTGGGGGTGAAAAGGAGAAGTTTAGTTTTTTAGGCATTAAGTAGGAGGAAACGTTCTGAGAACCATGTTTCAACAGTATTAAATATGTTTTGGGTAAGTGAGATCAGTTCTGTAGTGGATGGAGCAGAACAAATAAGGGTCGAATCGTCTGCATATTGAATGCAGGTTGCTTGTGGGATAGCAGAATGAAGATCATTAATGAAGAGGGAGAAGAGAAGAGGACCAAGAATGGAGCCCTGAGGAACTCCGATGGAAATTGGCAAAAGAGAAGAGATATGGTTTTCCCATATGACTGCTTGTTGTCTGTTGCTAAGATATGATCTAAACCATTTAATAGCTAGGTTATCAAACGAGAGAGATTCAAGAATGTTAGTTAAGAGAGAGTGATTGACCATGTCGAACGCTTTTGAGAGATCAATGAAAAGAGCAGAAGAGAGAAGATTATTGTTGCTATTTTTGTTGATAGTATCTATAAAAGAAAGAAGGGCAGTGGTGGTGCTGTGATGAGGTCTAAAGCCATGCTGACAGTGTGCTATAATGTTGTGTAGAGACAGATGTTGTACTAGTTGCTGGTGAATACATTTCTCCATAATTTTTGCTAAGGATGAAAGGAGAGCAATTGGTCTATAGTTGGAGTAGTCAATAGAGTTGCCACCTTTATGTAGTGGAATAATATGAGAGACTTTCCAGATGTCTGGGATGGATCCCTCTTGGATAGTTCTGTTTATGAGTATGGATATAGGGTGTGCAATTTCTTTAGCTGCTTTTTGGAGGAAATGTGAGGGCAGCTTATCAGCTGAAGGTGTACATGGTTTCAGTTTGTGAATGAGTCTATAGATGTAAGAAGTAGATATAGGTTTTAGAGAGAAGTTGTAAGAAGAGTTAGCTGGGTTGTTTGGGGGGTAGTAGTTGTTGGTGTTCATTTGTCTAGCTAGGGATTGAATAGTTTTGGAAAAAAAGAGTTAAACGTATTTGCAGTTAGGAGAGGGGTGTCTGGGTTGGCATTTAGTGGGGAGGGAGTTTTGGCTGTACCTGGGGAGAGGAGTCTATTTACTGATAACCAAAATTGTCTGGAGTTGTTAAGATGATTTTGCTGAAGTTCACAGTAGAATTTTTTCTTGTCGGAGATTATAGATTTTTTAGCCTGATTTCTAAGCTGGTGGAAGTGAAGGAAATCAGGGCTATTTCTGTGGCTTCTCCATTTGGTCCAAACTTTATTTCTGGTGAGGATGAGTTTTTTAGTATCTTTGGAGAGCCATGGGACAGTTTTTGACTTCATTCTAATGGATCGCTCTGGAGCATGTCTATCAAGAATGGATAAGAAAGTAGTATTAAAGAATAAAACTGCATCCTCAAGAGGAAGTGTTTTTAAGGAATTCCAGTTACAGTTGCTGAGTTCAGCTAGAAAAAGGTCTATATTAAAATGCTTGGTAGAGCGAATTTGTCTAATATTTGGGGTGTTTACACAATCTGACTTATCTCTAGAAATATAAGTTAGGGAGTGATCACTGATATCGTCTGGCATGGTACCTACTTTATATATTTTGTTTACATTGTTTGTGAGTATCCAGTCTAATATGCTCTCTCTTTTACTGTGCTTATTGAATCTAGTAGTTGAGGTGATAGTTTGGGAGAAACCGTGTAGGTTAATATGAGAGGAGGGATTTTCAGCATTAATAGTATTCCAGTCTATGTTAAAGTCGCCTAGGATTATAGTTTCCTGTGGGTAGGTGGTAGAAACCCAACTAAAAAAGTCTTCTAATGTTGGAATATTGTTGCCTGGAGGTAGATACATGCATATGATATAAAGGGCTTTTTTAGCATTTAGCTGGAGTTTAGTTGTGATGGCTTCTATTTTGCTATCCTAGTTTGGACATGTTAGTAGAGTAGTGATGTTAAGTTGATTTTTAAAAATAATTGCTACCCCACCACCTTTACAGTTTGCTCGGTCTTGTCTAAGTATATTATAGCCTTGGGGTATTATCTCAGAGTCTTTAGTGCCTGATTTTAGCCAGGTTTCTGAGAGGCAAAGAATGTCAAAAGAATAGGTGTCTAGGAGGGCATGAAGGTGGGGTATTTTATTGTTTATACTTTGAATGTTAAGGTGCCCTATGAGGAATTTATTATTGAGATTAGGAGAGCATAATTGTGGGGAGGGGTCATCTGGGCCTGGGTTGGGGTGTATCTAGTAAGGTAGGATTACCTAGCTTGGTTATGATGTTATTGTTTAGTAAGGTTAGAAGTTTAGGTTTTTTATCTGAGGGTAGGATATAGGTGAGGTGGAACAGTCTGTGAAATTTAGGAAGAAGATAGTTAGGGTTGGTTTTAGCATTGGAGTATGATGTGAAGGTGTATATGGTTGAGGTCTTTTTTTGTGTGGAATTAGGCAGGATGGTAAGTGAGTTTTCAAAGAAGGTAAGATGGTAAGTAGAAAATAGGGTGGTTAAGAGTAGGACTGATAGAATAAGGAGTGTTGGGAAGCAGGGAGTCATTATTTACAGAAATAAGGAAAAAGAGAGATAAGAGAAAAAGATATAGGTGGTAAGGTAAATAGGTGGAAGTATGCCTGTTAAGAAGGTTGGGGGAGAACTACAGTATGCTATAGTGTATAAAAGAGGGGTAAGACTGGTGAAGAGAGTGGAAGGATAAAAGAGATATACAGAAAAAGAGGAGAAAGGCTAAAATAGTAGGAAAGGTAGTAGAGAAGACAAAGAGGAAGAGGTAAGAGTAGAAGGGGTGTGTTGAGGGGTGGGTTAAGAAAACACAGGAGGAGGATAAGGATAGGAAAGTTGGGAATAGGGGGTGTGGCTGGGGAAGTATAAGAATAGGACCCCTGGGGGTGGGTGGGAATTGGGGGTAGGGAGGGGAGCGGAGTGAGCCCGCAGGGTGAACGGAGTGGGTAGAAACCACAGAAGAAGAGATGGGAAAGTAGACAATCAGAAATGCAGGTAAGTAAGAATAGGATAGGTGAAAGTCTAGCAGGAAAGGGTAGGGATAAGACTAGAGAGCAACAGTAAGTTAAACAGTGTTAAATAATATAGAGGTAGTGTAAAGCATACAGCAGGAGGACAGGAGGAATGAGAGAGGTGAGATAGCGAAAATGCAGGTTACAGATAAGGATTCAGAATAGATAAGAAGGCGGATAGATGGCAAATAGGGTAGAGAGCAGAGGTCACTAAGAAGAAAAGGACAGTGATAAGCTTTACAGTCTGAAAAGGGCCAGAAGGAGCCAAAGTAGCAGCAAGGTAGTAGCCGGGAGAGGAGGGTATCTCGGTATATAGTTCAGGTGGAAAGGATAGCGAGAGGGGATAAAATACGGGATAGGATAGTGAGGAGGCAAATTGAAAAAATAAGGTAAAAGAGTGGCTGGAAAGAGAAATGAGTACAAAAAGGGGGGAAATTTATGCAATTTTGGTCTGTTGATCTTAAGGCTTGGGTGATGTTGTAGGGTTGTATTAGGTCTTGTAAAATGGGGGTTTTATTTGGGAGGTAATATAGTATGTGGGCTGTGGAGAGTTGAGTTGTAAGAAGTAATTGAGGAAGCTCAAGCCAGTTGAGCTGTTTGAAGGAAAGACAGTGGTGGGCTCTATTAGAGGCACCTGTCGCAAATTTGGCAATCTTGTTGTAGCAAGATGCCATTTTGCTTGGTTCACTGTGGTGAAGATTAGTCAAGATTGGGGAGGCATACAGTAGGATGGATAATAGGTGGGCTCTGGAAATAGTAGCTTTGGTATATATGGTCATGAATTGCTTATTCCTATATAGGAGACCTAGCTTTTTGTGAACTTTTTTGATTGTTTGGGCTATGTGTAGATCAAATTTGAGTTTGTTATCAATTACTACTCCTAGGATTTTAGTGTGTGCTTTTGGGGTGATTGAGGTATTGTCCTTGGAGTTAATGATGGTCATTACTGAGTGCAGGGGATCTACCTGGGCTGAAGAGAATTTGTTTTTTTTGGAGTGGATTGAATAAAAGTTTTATGGTAGAAAACCATGCTTCAGCCAGAGTGAAGTTGTGTTGTGTTATTGTTTGTAGCTTGCTTAGGGTAGGGGCAGCACAAATGATAGTAGTGTCATCAGCATATTGCATTATAGAGGCAGAAGGAGAGGACGCAGCTATCTGATTTGTAAATATGAAGAATAGAAAGGGACCAAGAATGGAGCCTTGAGGGACTCCAATAGATACAGGTAGAAGGGAGGATAGCTGGTCCTGCCATAGAACTGCTTGCTGTCAACCTGATAAATAGCTGGTGAACCATGATATAGTGAGGGAGTTTAGGTTGAGGGTAGATAGAGTTTTGAGAAGAATACTGTGGTTGACAATGTCAAAGGCCTTGGGTAAGTCTAAGAAAATAGAGGATATGAAAAGTCTCTTGTTTCTGTGGGTGTTGATTATGTTGGTATAGGATAATAGGGCTGTTGTGGTACTATGGGAGGGACAAAATCCATGTTGTGATGCTGATATAAAGTTATTTTCTAGAAGGTATTGCATTAGTTGTGTATGTACTATTCTTTCAAGTATTTTTGGTAGGGGTGATAAAACTGCAACTGGCCATTAGTTGGTGAGCTCAAGGAAGTTTCCACCTTTGTGGAGTGGAATAATATGAGATATTTTCCAGAGGTTAGGCACTTTATATTCATATATGGATCTGTTAATGAGGATAGACATGGGGTAAGATATGGCATCAGCTGATAGTTGAAGGAAATCAGCGGGAAGTTTATCACCAGTCAGTGTGGTCTGTTTCAATTTCTTGGGGAGTTTAGTAATGAGCTGTGTGGGTGCTGGAGAGAAGTAGAAGCTGGGGGAGGTTGTTGTGTAATAGGGGTAGTAGGGGATGGTGAAGGAGTGGGAATGGTTGTGCTATTTAGGGTGTTGGATAAGGCTAGGACTGTTTCTGTGAAGAATTTGTTGAATTGGGTGGGGATGTCCTCCTTGTCAGTTGGTACTATGGTTGTGGGAGTGCTGGTTTTACCTGGGTGCAGTAATCTATTTATTGAGGCCCAGAATTTCTGAGGGTTGTGTGCATGTTTGTCTTGCAAGGTTTTGTAGTAATTGGTTTTATAGAGTTTTATAAGTTTTTTGGTCTTGTTCCGGAGTGCTAAGAAGATTTGTTTTGTGGTGGTGGTTTTAAGTTTATGAAATTGAGCCCAGGCTCTATTTCTATCATTCATTATGATTTTGTTTTCTTTTGTTAGCCAAGGGTCATAGTTAATTTTAACTCTGATTTTACAGGCTGATGCATGATGGTTTAGGATTTTGAGAAAGGTTGAGTTAAAGTAGTCTACTGCCTCATCTAGGGGTAGATGTTTAAGGGGAGACCAGTCACAGTGTTTTAGTTCGTTGTTTAGGTCCTTGGCTTTGAAGTTTTTTTTGTTGGGAACTATTCTGAGGATGGGCTGGTTATAGTGTTGGGATTTATTTATAATAAGGTAGGTTGGTTGGTTGTCGCTTAAATTGTCAGGTAGGCAGCCTGCCTAGTTTGCTAAGGTGTGATCAGACAGAAGTATCCCATCTAAGATGGATTGTCATTTGGTTTTCTTATCAACTCTTGTGGGGGTATCTATGACTTGGGTAAGCCCATGTAGGATATTGTGGGTAGAGGGATTATATTTTGTACAGTCAGACCAGTCAGTATTAAAATTCCCTAAGAGTATGGTCTCATGAGGATGGGATGTAGTGTAGCAGGTTCTCCATAGTGTCAGTATTGTTTCCTGGGGGGGATATAGGCACCTGCTATGACTATGTGTTTGCTAGAGTTTAGTTCTAGTTTAGCAAGAATGAGTTCCATATCATTGAAATCTTGGGAGTTGTAGTTAAGCTGTTCTACTGTGAGATTATTTTGAAACAAAATGGCTACACCTTCTCCTTTTTTCCCTTGCCTATCTTTCTGTATAATATTGTAACCAGGGGGTGTTATCTCATTATCTTGGTGTTCTGGTCGAAGCCAAGTTTCTGTAAGTATGGCTAAATCTAGTTTGTATAATGCCAATAGTACATGGAGGTCCAGAACTTTGCTGAGTATACTTCGTACATTAACTTTTAAGAGCAGAAGAGAGGAGGTTGGCCTGTTATAAAGAGGGTTTGGTTGACTTAGGTTTGGTTGGAGTGAAGTCATGGGTCCTGGGTTGGGGTGTATGTCTCCCCAGCAACAGAGTATTAGAGTTAGGTATAGGTAAAGCTTAATTAGTTTTTGTAGTATTTTATTTTGTTTCTGGGATAAGTAGGGGTTAATTTTGTTTGTTGGTTTATAATTAACATAGGGGTGGAGTTGAGTTGGGATAAGGTCAAATAGAGATATAGGGAAGTGTGTTAGCTTTAGTGTATTGGCTGTGGTTTCTGTTTACCACTGAGTTGGATAGGTGAGATGAAGTTGTGCATGGTAGGATGTAAGGATGGATAACCAGAGAAGAACCAAAGTAGTTAATGTATAGAAGGCTTTCTTTAAGTGTAGGAGAGCCATTGTATTAGTTTGTTTCTTCTTTTTTGTTACCTTTTGTACTGGGAGAGGAGTGGTGAGTGAGAGTAGGAGTTATTGAGTTGGTGATAGAGGAGCAGTTAATGGTGCTAGTGAAAAGGGTGTGGTGTGGTATGTGTGAGTGAAGACTGAGGGTGTGGTTAGATTGAGAGATTAGGCATGTGAATTGGGAAGGGAGAGGCTAGCAGCTATAAGTGTAATTGCAATGGGGGTAGATGGGAATGGGGGTAGGTAGGGGAGCAGAATGATCGGAGTGAACAGAGTGGGGCAGCACTGTCCTAGAGGAGCAGCAGCAGCAGTTATGGAAAACAATCAGCTAGGAGAGGGCTATGGCTTGGAATACACTGAATAGCAATTTACTTTCCTGGAAAAGCTATTCTACACCTAACTTTCTGGTATTTACCTTCCTCAGAAAGAGATGCTATGCCTAAAATATTTGAGGAGGAAAGCCTAAAATCTATGAGGAGGGAAGAGCACAGGATATCTGGGGTTAGACTATGGAGTTAGCTGGGAAAGCCCCGGCAGGACATGGGGGGCACAAGGCAGTGGCGGCTGGTAACTTCAAATCACAGGGGGGCTGCAGGAGACAGCTGAATGGGTGGGGTCAAGGGGGAGGGGAGTGGCCAGCTAGAAAAGGGAGGAGCTATGCTCAAAACCACAAAAACTAACTTTAATTTTATACGCTGCCCTGGGTGGCAAACCATCATTATGAAAGTCCAATCAAGACAAAAATAAGTGTAGAAGAATAAAAATATTCAATGCATTGGCTGCATGACAGCTTACTTAATATCTAGATGGAAACAAAAGGTTGTGAGGCATGAAAAAATAAATTACTTTTTAAATACATTACTGGAATGCCAGTCAAAATCAAGTATAAGAAAAACCAGAAGCACTCAACTCAAACCACTTCTCCTTGCACTGCAGTTCTAATTATAATTTATATTCAGCTTTATTAAAGTACCAAGTAACATGCTGAAAGTCGAAATCTCAGTGATGCCCCCACTTGTAAAAATGTTTCTTATCCAAAAAAGACCTGCTGCCTGACAACTTGTTTCATGGGGAAAACATGATCAAAGTAAAAAATTAAAAGCAAACAAGAAACAAGCTCAAGATACATTGCTTAAAAGATTACTGTACAGGTTATGGACCACATATGATTGGCATTCTGTTTAGTTTACGGGTAAAGTCTGTAGAGATGACTGGAAGTCTCCAACAAGTGTAATGAGCTTTTTAAAATAATGGAATCCTGTCCTTTAATACCCAAGGCTTATACATTAGTCAAGTATTCTCTGCATGGCAACAACAGAAAGGCTTTCAATGTTGGCAATTCCTTAACAGTATGCTTATTAAAGCTTACTTGCATCTTACGATCTTAGGCAAGCTTACCTTATGGTCATTAAAGCATTGCTACTTAAACACAGAGCAACAGGCACTTTGAGTAATAAGCATAAATCTGAGTAATAAGCATAAATCAACAGTAAAAAAATATGACAGAAACCAGACCATTCTGCAAAATCAAGGACAGATGAAAAGCCACTGTAGTACTTGTGTCTACATTGGATGGGGGGGACACACTGCATAACTACTCCTTGCCTTGCTTGGACACATCCAGAGTCACTACATGGGGGAGTGGGGTGCAACAAGTATGTTCAATTTGAAATGTCTCTGGCTGACTGTGATGGCCCTGAAACATTTGCCATACCTCTCAACCTCAAGAGCAAGAAATCTGGACAAAGCCATACACAGAAGTGGGACAAAGGCCCAAAAATAAGGACACTTTTTAAATATTGCTCTAATAAACTTAGAAAGATAATAGAATAGGTCTTGCATTAGTATGAATTTTCTGAAGGGTATAAAATCTGAAGGGTATAAAATCTGAAACTCAAACGTCTGTCATTTTCTAACTTCAGTCTTTAGTGATTTGTCACTAATTTGCCAAAAACACAATTTTATGAAAAATGGACCAAAAATGTGATGCAAAAATATAAAATAGATACACAATACAGCTGGGAACCTGTCAAAGAAGGGACACTTTAATATTAGTACTGCTACCTTGAGCAGCTGACAAAATAAAAGAATCTACATGCATTTCAAGTAATCTATAACTTTGATTATTACAGTTATTTCTTAATTGTAAACCCTCCATGTTTTCTTCCAAAATTGCTATTTTGCGGAGGGATTATTAGGGGAAGAGCAACATTTTGAGCCAAAATCGGGGACAGTTGAGAGGTTGGCTATGCCTAATTCTATAAAGCAATTTATTTGCATGTACCTCTCAACCTGTTAATGCAGTAAATCTGAACAAGGCCAAATATATTGGGTGCACATATAAACAGTACTAAAAATTGCTCTTGTATAAATTGAGACAGTTGATAGAACAGCTCTTACTTTAACATGCATTTTTCTGAAAGTTATGAAGTCTGAAACTCCGTGTATCATTATTTAGTGACTTAATTCCTAAATGATTTGCCAGAAAACTACAAATTTTATGAAGAACAAACCAAAAATAAGAAGCAAAAATCTATTCATTCTTTGAAAATCTGGACAGTTGGGAGGTATAGTTCAGCTGGGCCTGTTTGAGTTTGCTGCCCTTCCCCCCTGACAAAATCATGGTTGAATGGAGCCTCTGCAGCCATTCCAATAAACCATTACTTGGCTATTTCACTCCCATTTACCATAAACACTAATGTGCATACTGCTTTACTTCTAGGATGAGTTGGACTTCATTTGAAAGTTTTATTTTGTATTTTACAGCACAAACACTAAGTCATCTGCTAAACAAAGCAATGCAGTCTCACAATGAAAACTTAGCATTAAAACTTCTCTGCCCTTGAAACTCACATTCATTGAAACAGCATTGAAACCCACATTCAAAGAAAATACATTTTGCCAGTGGCAGATAAAGATTATTTTTGGGCTGTTTTCAAATCATAGGCCCCTTGCATATGAAACATACATGTGCTCTTTGATACACCTTCCTCATTGTACTAAATTATATTCCTTGTACAGTTGTTAGAGGGTGTTTTAAATTTGTTTTGAACATTTTTCCTGTAAGCAATGAAACAAAACGCATGCACCCATAATGGCAAAACTGGCCAGTTCAGAACATTTATCATAAAAAAGTCTACTCAGACTTCTACAGTCCACCATTATTAGTAAATATGCACAATTCTACAGTCCACCATTATCAGTAAATATGCACAATTCTACTGTCCACCTTTATCAGTAAATATGCACAGTTCTACAGTCCATTATCAGTAAATATGCACAATCTCTGAAGTAAAAGTCATCTAAGTAATTCCACATTAAAGAAATCTGTAACTAATGAAGAGGTTGCTGCTAGCAGTCACCTTTATATTTCATGGTTTCATCGAAAAATAAAGTGTCTGTTGCCCCTCAGGAATAAATTGCCTATATTACATTAAAAAATGATAAGCTAGTAATAACATTGCAAGAGGAAATGGATGGCAAACTGATAACAGACTCATAGTTAGTATCTTCACCAAGGAGAACATTCTCAGTACGGCAGCATCCACCCCTTGTGGGAGTAGAACCCACAGCCTTCTGCATCAAAAGCAAGTACACAACCTGTTGTGCTATTAACAAGGCAAACACTAAACTTCTGTTCCCCTGCAGCACTCAGCTCCTTGTAAAATCTACTCAATACTCAACTGCATCTCAACTTCGCAGCACAAGAAAACTGGAAAAAGCCAAAATGTATTGGGGGGGGGGGGGTCAAAAGCCCAAAAACCAGGGACACATGAAACATTGCTTGTATAATCTTGGAAAGTTGCTAGAATAAAATGCTGTGTTACCACCATACATTTTACTGCCAAGGTCCCTGAGCAAAACAGTCAGAGTAACATACCACTACGCCACATCAGCTGCTTTGTAAAAGAGAGGAAGACTGAAACTTAAATGGCTATCATTTAGTGAATTCAGTTCTCACCATAGCTGACAACCTCTTAGTACAAAACACCTGGACAAACCCAGTAATGAGGGAATACAGCCCTCAAACATATTCAGTGAATTCAGTTCTTGCCATAGCTGTCAACCTTAGCACAAAAACCTGGACAAAGCCAATAATGGGGGAATACAGTCTCAAAAATAGGGACACATTTCAAATATTCATCTTATAAACTTAGAAAATTGCTATAAAAGGTTGTGTTACTATGTATTCTGAAGAACATGAAGTCTGAAATTCAAATGCCTGTCAATTTTACTGCTGACAGAACAAAAACAATTTTCAGCAGAGACCCAGGGATTAATACTGCAGACACGTCTTTGTAAAATGACACGGCACCAGAGCAAATCCACACAAACACAGGGAGGAGATGCAGACTCCACACAGAAGGCACCCCAGCCAAGAATCAAACCAGAAAACCTATAGCTGAGAGGCAACAATACTACCACTGCACCATCAAACATGCAAGGAATTAAACATTCAGAAACCTGAAGTCTGAAATTCAAATGCCTGTCAATTTTATTTAACATTTGTTAATCAGGACAGTCTGACTTGGAACAAAAAATTTTCAGCAGAGGCCCAGGAAGAAATAATGCAGACATGTCTTTGTAACATGGGAGGACACAAAAGCAAACCCACACAAACACAGGGAGAAGATAGAGACCCCACAAAGAAGGCACCCCAGCCAAGAATCAAACCTGAGAACTTGCAGCTGTGAGGCAACAATGCTACCACTGCACCATCAAATATCAAGCATTGCAATATTTACAAACCACAGATATTATGAGGAACAGATCAGATCAAATATGAGGCAAAAATCTGCAATTTTTTTTTTACAAATGGTGGTGGGTAGGGAATTCAGGTCTTTAACACCTGCATACAAGGTACAGGGTTCAAGCCTGAGGTATTCCCTACCACACACACACACACACACACACACACACACACACACACACACACACACACACACACCTGTAGTAGCAAACCACAAAAACTAAATATACTGCACTGGGTACCAAACTGTCATTATGAGAGTCCAATCAAGACAAAATGAAGTGTAGAAGAATAAAAATATTTCAATGCATTGGCTGCATGACAGCTTAATATCTAGATGGAAACAAAAAAGGTTGTGAGGCATGAAAAAATAAATTACTTTTTTTAAAAATACATTAATGGAATGCCAGTCAAAATCAAGTATAAGAAAAACAAGCAGCACTCAATTCAAACCACTTCTTGCACTGCAGTTCTAATTATAATTTATATTCAGCTTTATTAAAGTAACAAGTAACATGCTGAAAGTAGAAATCTCTGATGCCCCCACTTGTAAAAATGTTCCTTATCCAAAAAAAGACCTGCTGCCTGACATCTACTTGTTTCATGTGGAAAACATGATCAAAGTAAAAAATGAAAAGCAAACAAGGAATAAGCTCAAGATACATTGCTTAAAAGGATTACTGTACAGGTTATGGACCACGCGATTGGCATTTGGTTTATGGGTAAAGCCGCAATACAGTGATAATGCATTTCAACAGATATGCAATATAAACTGATATAACAGTATGGAGTTTATACCTGAGGATACAGATTTGTGCAAGTCCAAATAAACAAGCCACCAACCTTAAGCAACAGAACATACATAACTATTGGTCCTTCCATGATAAATTATCTAACTCAAACCGGAAACAGCAAAATCAGGCTCAGTGGCAGCCTGCTCATAAATGGTGAATGCATACTGTTTCATATAATCCTGAATATCACTTTTCTCCTTTAAACTTGTTTTTACAGGGGATTAAACCCCCCTGTTCCCCCAACATGAGAGGCAAGACCCCATACACCCCAAACCTATATATACCAACTCCAAGATCACCATACCTTGGAGGAAAGGGAATGGCTATTTCAGACTTGGTATATGCAAGTCTGATTTTTTTTCAACCATTAAGTCTGTGTATTTTGGGGTTCACTGATGTGGGTTCCAACATTTCAAATGATTACCTGTGAAACTGTCTGATGTTTTATTCTGTGGCTTCAAATACAATGTCAATGTTTAATTTCCCCCTAATCCGCCCACCCTTGCATTATGTTAAACATACTTCATCTGTGAATCATAGTCTGGAACCTCTGATGTCTCATTTTCATAAGTCCTGAAATGAGACATCAGAGGTATCTAAATATTTAATCATGGGGTTTGAGCAAGAATTAGTACTTCATGTTGGTCAGCTATATAGTTATAATGAATGTGGGAGCTCAACCAAAGTTAATCAAAAGCACTCAAACATTAGGTACTAACATTTGTATACTTTGAGGAACTTACAAAATTACTTATTAGCCTGTGTTCAAGAAGGGCAAATGCAGTGTACCCAGTATGAAATCTGTACCTATTATTAAACAAGCTTCACAGGGAAATGGGAATGTTAAAATTACTCTGCTTGAGACTTCTTAAGTTAATGAGGGGGAACACACTGCTAAAAGAGAGGTTTATAAAATAATGAAATGATGACGTAGATGACAAGCTTTTAGTTCTACAAGAGGAGAACAGAGTCAAAGAGCTAAGTTAAAATAATGGCAGAAAACTGGAACTTGTTCCCTAAAGAATCAACGTAAACAAAGTAGGGGTGATGTAGAATTGACCACGGCAGAGCTAACTACATGATCAAATTACAGATTGTATCCTCTGTGATAACCACTTTACAGCTTTCATGTACCAGCCAGAAATAGCCCCCTGCAGGTCAAACTGTCATCACCGACCACATGAAGATTAAGTGTTAGATAATGGACTCCTTCTGGAAATGTACTAAGCATCCTAAGCAGGCAACCTTTAAAGAATTTGTTTAGTCCCATTCTAACATTACATTATTTGTAACCGAGTGTAAAGTAGATGAGGTTCAAGTAAGAGAGTCCCTATTTAATTTACTTACTTAATTCTGCAGCACGCACCCTGTACTTTCTTTCTTCTTCTATCTTCTTCACTCCAAGACAAGTAAACGATAACCCGATAATCCCTCCAGACTCCAAATAGAAATGAAAAAAAAAAAAAGACAATGATGATCACACAACTAATTTTGCCAAAAAAAGAAAGCTCGATTGAATTCCTCATCGGATCCTAAACTAAACTGACTGATTCTCGCTCTCTTCCCAGCTCATAAAGCCCGGGAAGAGAGCGACAACCAATCAGCAGCATTTAGGCTTTAGCCCAGCAGGCACGTCATGACTGACGTGCCTGCGGACGTCGCAGTCCGAGCCCCTTCCAAGTCTATGCGGTTTGAAACCGCTGCCGCATAGACTTCTGGGCATCACAATGATGCCTTATGTGCTCCTCCGGGCTGCAAAGAAAAAAAAAAAAAAAAAAAAAAAAAAAGCTGTTTACAACCGCCGCGGTTAAGGTGCACAATGCGCATGCGCGTACTTTCGGGTCGTGGACTCGAAATTTAAAGTAAAAAAAAGAGATTTCTTTTTTTTGTTTAATTTAATGATTAAATACACAAGACCAAAAACAACTGAGGGGGCTGCAGTCCGGCAGTCCGATGCCACGAGCCGCCCCTGGCACAAGGTCTAAGGTAGTAAAGATAGGGTCCGAGTGAGCAAGTTGGAAGGTGGGAGGACAGGCAAGAGGAGGAAGTAGAGGTAAGGGGGGGTATGCAGTGAAATATAGGAAGGAAAGAAGAGAGCTAGGTTAGAGAAGTTCATTAGGGGTAGGAAGATACGTGACTAGGCTAAAGGCCAAATAACATCCGTCAGTGGGGTGGGGGTTCACAGCAATCTTATGTAGCTGACCAGAAGCAGTACTCAATGGACATTACAAGAGGGCAATACAGTCAGGAGTACGTATTATTAATGCTGAACATACATTCAAATACTGTTTCTGTAGAGGGATTCCTCCAATTGTATTCTATATAGGGTTGTTCTTCTGGAGTTGGCTGGGGTACTACATGCCTGATTGTTGTAGGTGTCAGGGACCTGTAAAAAGATAGACAAGAGACCCAGGTTAGAGCAGGACAGCAGAGGGAAGTTGGGAGTGATATTAAATAGTCAGGAGTGTTAGTCAGTGTTTTAAGGCAGTAGATACAGTTGGGAGGAGTAACGAAGAGACAGAAAATGGAAGTATTTCACAGTAGGAATGAATATTTGGAGGAGTAGTTCGGGAGAGTCAGAGGGAGTTACTTGGCTGTGTAGTGATAGACTGGAGGCAGATAGGAGGTAGAAGGAGCGGTGAAATGAAGCTACAGCAGGATAGGGATAATAGTACTTCAACAATGTTGTTAAAACATAAAACAAAAACAGATATTAGCATGGCACATCATGCTAGCACTACACAAGTCTTCGATTTAGAAGAGTCTTAATGGGTGTCTGTTACTAAAACAGGATATGCCACATACATCTGTTGGTTAAATGCAATATACATTCACTAATAACACACAGCACATGAGGTTATATGCAGTATACAATCTCTAGTAACACACATTAGGTCTGGAAAGATGCAGCATATAACATTTAGGAGCAGTCAGTGGTGTAGCTGGTAAGACAGGAATGAACCAAACATTGGCATGAGATAACTAGACAATGTAATGCCTATACTTCCTATAACCTACAACCTATAAGTAGGTTGGTTGCTTAATATAAGGCTTCCTACATGATTTCAGATCCTCCCTTTACAAACAATCACAGTGACTAGGCCCCTACCAGCTTGTGATGGAGAAAATAGTAGTATTGCAACACAGAGTATGCTCACCAAGCATATATTTAAGCAGGGGTGTAGCTAGGATTTTCAAATTTGTACTGACAGCTCTCAAACTGCTACCCCCCTCCCCAGCCAAGCTACGGCCATTCTCGTAATTCACGGTTCGCTCTTTTAGTGTCGATGAAGAGACATTCGCTGTAATGCCTCTTCAGTAATATAATATAAATTCACTCAAACTCGGTTCCTTGAATTGAAAATTAACCTGAAATGTCAGTTCTTTGAAAAATGCAGCATGGTAGTTGGGGTAGAGACTTTATGCTTTTGTTTTCTGTAACTAAGGTAAAGGTTTTGAGCTTGAGTAAATTACTAACAACCTGCTACCACTAACTAGGATGTTTCATTCACACACACACCCCTACCTCTTAGTGCAAGAAATATGGACAAAGCCTAAAACAAACAGGGACAGATATTAAATAATGTTCTCGTGAACTTAGAAAGTTGCTAGAATAACAGGATTTGTGCTAGTATGAATTTTTCTAAAGGACATGAAGTCTGAAGCTCAAATATCTGTCATTATTTAGCAACTTCAGCCTTCAATGATTTTCTAGAAAATCACAAAATTTATGAGGAACAGACAAAAAATATGGGGCAAAAATCTGGGCATTCTGCAAAATGTGGACAGTTTGAGAGGTATGCTACCTACCACACACACACACACACACACACACACACACACAAAACACCTCTAAACCTCTTACAGTAACAAACTCATAAATAAAACTGAGGCAAGGCCCAAAAATAAGGACATTTTTTTTAAATATTGCTTTTATAAACTTAGAAAGATAATAGAATAGTAGTAGGTCTTGCATCAGTACGAATTTTCTGAAAGGTATGAAATCTGAAACTGAAATGTCTGCATTATTTTCTAACTTCAGTCTTTAACAATTTGCCACTAATTTGCCAGAAAACTGCAATTTTATGAAAAACGGACCAAAAATGTGATGCAAAAATATAAAATTGCCAGACAATACAGCTGGGAACCTGTCAAAGGAGGGACACCATTTTAATATGAGCACAGTTAACTTAGAGCAGCTAACAAAATTAGAGAATCTACATGCATTTCTGAAATAAAAGTAATGTATAACTCTGATCATTACAGTTATTTATAAAAGTAAAGTAAACCCTCTATGTTTTCTTCCAAAATTGCTATTTTGTGGAGGGATCATTAGGGGAAGAGCAACATTTTGAGCCAAAATCAGGGACAGTTGAGGTTTGGCTATGCCTAATTCTGTAAAGCAATTTATTTGCATGTACCTCTCAACCTGTTAATGCAATAAATCTGGACAAGGCCAAATATATTGAGGGAACATATAAACAGTACTAAAAATTTCTCTTGTATAAACTGGGACAGTTGATAGAACAGGTCTTATTTTAGCATGCATTTTTCTGAAGGTTATAAAGTCTGAAACTAGTGTGTCATTATTTAGTGACTTAATTCCTAAATAATTTGCCAGAAAACCACAAATTGAGGAACAAACCAAAAATAAGAAGCAAAAAATCTATTCATTCTTTGAAAATCTGGACAGTTGGGAGGTATAGTTCAGCTGGAGCTGTCTAAGTTTGCCGCCCTTCCCCCTCACAAAACCATGGTCAAATGGAGCCTCCCCCTGCAGCCATTCCAATGATCCATAACTTTGCTATTTCACTCCATTTACCATAAACACTAATGTGCATACTGATTTACTTCTATGATGATTTGAACTTCATTTGAAAGTTTTATTTTGCATTTTACAGCACAAACACTAAGACATCTGCTAAACAAACTTGGCATTAAAACTTCTCTGCCCTTGAAACTCACATTCATTGAAACAACATTAAAACCCACATTCAAAGAAAAATACATTTTACCCGTGGCAGATAAAAATTAATTCTGGGCTGCTTTTAAATCATAGGCTCCTTGCATATGAAACATACATGTGCTCTTTGATACACCTTCCTATTGCTTTGAACATTTTTCCAGTATACAATGAAACAAAACTGCCCAATTCAGAACATTTCCATCATAAAAGTCTAGTCAAACTTTTACAGTCCACCATTATCAGTAAATAATATGCACAATCTCTGAAGTAGTAAAAAAAGTCATCTAAATAATTCCACGTTAAATAAATCTAACTAATGAAGAGGTTGCTGCTAGCAATCACCTTTATATTTCATGACTTCACCGAAAAATAAAAAGTGTCTGATGCCCCCGAGGAATAAATTGCCTAAATTACATTAATAATAAGCTAATAACATTGCAATAGGAAATGGATGGCAAACTGATAACAGGCTCATAGTTAGTGTCTTAACTTTCAGTACAGCAGCATTCACCCCTTATGGGAGTAGAACCAACAACCTTCTGCATTAAAAGCAAGTACACAACATTTTGTGCTACTAGCAATGTGAGCCAACCTAGCATAATCAGCACTAAACTTCTCTTCCCCTGCAGCTCTCAGCTCCTTGTAAAATCTACGCAATACTCAACTACATCTCAACTTCGCAGCACAAGAAGTCTGGAAAAAGCCAAATTTATTGGGGTGGGTCAAAGGGGCAAAAAACAGGAACACATTAAACATTGCTTGTATAATCTTGGAAAGCTGCTAGAATAAAATGCTGTGTTACCATCATATATTTTACTGCCAAGGTCACTGTGCAAAATAGTCAGAACAACATACCACTATGCCAAATCACCTGCTTTGTGAAAGAGAGGAAGACTGAAACTTAAATGGCTATCATTTAATGAATTCAGTTCTTACCATAGCTGTCAACCTCTTACCACAAAACACCTGGACAAACCCAGTAATGAGGGAAAACAGCCCTCAAACATATTCAGTGAATTCAGTTCTTGCCATAGCTGTCAACCTCAGCACAAAAAACCTGGACAAAGCCAATAACAGGGTATTACAGTCCCAAAAATAAGGACAAATTTCAAATAGTCATAAACTTAAACAAATTGCTATAAAAAAGGTTGTGTTAGTATATATTTATTGCTAGAATAAAACATTGTTTTACTATGTCACAAACACAGGGATAAGATGCAGACTCCACACAGAAGGCACCCCAGCCAAGAATCAAACCAGAAAACCTATAGCTGTGAGGCAACAATACTGCCACTGCACCATCAAATATGTAAGGAAGTACACATTCAGAAACCCGAATGTCTTAGCATAAGGAACCTGTACAAAGCATACCTCTCAACCTCTTATCACAAGAAATCTGTACAAAGCCTAAAATAATGGAGGACAAAGGCCCAAAAATATGGACAGATTTTAAATATTGCTGTTATAAACTTAGAATGTTGATAAAATAACACAATTTGTATTAATATGCATTTTCTGAAGAATATGAAGTCTGCAGCCAATATGTATGTCATTATTTAGTAGCGTCAATCCTCAGTGATTTTCCAGAGAACTACAAATTTTATGAGGAACAGACCAACATTATAAGACAAAAACCTGGCTCTTCTGTGAAAATGTAGACAGTTGAGAGGTATGGGCAGACACACAGTAAAATAAAATGTAAATTAACTAAAACATAATTAGCCATACAACTAGCACATCTGAACCTAGTTAACACCATGCTACTAAAGTCCTATCACAAAATAAAATGGTATTTAAAAAAAATAAAAATTTATCTCAGATCCACCAATAAGATTACAAACTAATAAAAAAATATATGACCTACATTATAAGTATCTCTAGCAGAGGACTTATAGAAATAACATGTCTGAATGAAGTGAAAGAGAAATCAAATAATTCCAAAAATGTATACGTTCCATATAAGGATATACAGAGGTCTGACTAAGTGATAAATATTTTGCAATGTAGGATTAAAGAATACATTCTGTGGTTTGTGACTTCACTACTCAACATGAGCCATGTTCACTGAAAAAATATTTTAGTGCACACACACGCAAACTCATACACACACACACACACACACACACACACACACACACACACACACACACACACACAGGTCTTCCATAACGCTTAATGCTTGAATCTCCACACACACAGGTCTTCCATAACGCTTAACGCTTGAATCTCCACACACACTCTATATTACTCACCAACCCTCTCTGGTCTTCCATAACGCTTGCATCCTCTCCCGCTCGTGTAAATAGTCCATAACACTTGAATCACTCACCAACCCTCTCTGGTCTTCCATAACGCTTGAATCCTACATACATAGTCTCCTAAACAATCCTCTCCCGCTCATGTAAATAGTCCATAATGCTTGAATCCTCTCCCGCTCGTGTAACGGCCAGAAATACATGCGTGGTGAGCTCCATTCTGACTGGCTGACGTCATCGTGCAGTAAAGCACGAAAAACAAACATTTAAAAAGCTACCCCCCCTTCTAAATAAGTTGTACTGAAATCAGTACAGTGCGTATGCCTCCCGACGTCCCTGTATTTAAGGGTGAGGTTCAGTAGAATGTAGACTGTGAGCTTTAATAATCAACTAAGTCAACACAGTTATGAATGATTGCATAGATAAAACTATTCCTGCATGGATAAAGACTATTCCTATCTCTAGTTTCTATCACTAGTTCAAGTGCTTAACTCGCCTATGTCCTCATGAGGTGAAGGCAGACATAAGATGTGAAAGCTTGCTGTTATATGCACAGTGCTATAACAGGATGCCACAAGATATGACTTTTCAGGTAAGAAGAATACCACACAATCAGGAGATCCCGGCCAGTATATTACCAAGTTGCTGGACTGTTTACACAGCTCCATCAGTCAACTGGCTGTAGCCACACCTCTCAACTGGCCTTTTTGGGCAAGAATGTATATAGTTGGGCTCATAATATTGGTCTGTGCATCATACATATTGTATTCCTCTGGTAAAGCACCGTGATGATCTGAGGACATCTGTCACTAGGTAATGACACAATGCATTCCAGTGTCAGACTTAAGATATGTCAGAAAATGTCTGCTAAAACAAACCCAGTACCTCTAGGAAAGTCCTGTTTACTTTTGAGAGGTATGGCTGTAGCACACAAAACCCCAGACCAGAGCACAACTATCTCTGGAATGGAGTCCCACTCTCACAATAGAAGGTCATACTGGGTATGCTCCTACACTTAGAGAATCACAAGCCATGTTAGAACCCACATTAGACTATATAACTGTATTGTGCATATATGTCTTTGCATACAGACAGCAATGTACACCTTAACTGTCCCTGCACAGATGCATCAGACAGGATTACCCTCAGCGGGCTGTAGGTGGCCCATATGTGATATATCTGCATCTGTTGCGTGTGCTACACAGACATATATATGGGCAGCATACAACAATATGTCAAGCATACACAAATGCAGATGTGGGGAAGATGGAGATAGACAATGATAGCGAGAGAGACACAGAGGGACATATAGAGAGTGAGTCATACACACCTGAATGGCATAGAGTGATGTCCTGCTGCAGACAGTGGCATACCAGTCGTAACCAGTCAGACATGTCAGCATGAAGGTGATCTCCATTGTGTAATAGTACTGAGGTGGGAGTTATAATATCACATCACCTGCCTTTGTGTGTGTATATGTGTGTGTGTGTGTGTGTGTGTGTGTGTGTGTGTGTGTGTGTGTGTGTGCGTGTGTGTGTGTGTTTGTGTGTGTATGTGTGTGTGTCTGTAGGTTTAAATATTAGGAGGACATTCCCACTCAATACAATTCCTATTGCTCTGATTCACAAGATCTGCTGCTGTCATTCACATTAGAAGTACCACCGGACACCTGTCAGCCTTATAAGGACTGTAGCGCATGCGATAACTGTGTACCACTATAGTACAAATAACTAGATAGGTAGGGGATCTAATCCCAGTTCTGGCAAATGTAATTGTGTGTGTGTGTGTGTGTGTGTGTGTGTGTGTGTGTGTGTGTGTGTGTGTGTGTGTGTTTCTTCGTAGGTGAAACAGTTTTAGGCCATTCCAAACACTACACTTCCTAGTGCCCTACGTTAGCAGTCCTGCTGATGTCATTCCCCTCAGAAATTCCTTTGGGCAGATCTCAGCCCTATAAGCTCCGTGGCAATTGTAATAACTAAGTAACAATATAGTACCAATATCTAGACAGGCAGGGGTTCTACACTCAGTTGTGGCAAATGTGTGTGTGTGTGTATGTGTGTGTGTGTGTGTGAGTGTGAAGGTGTTTGTAAGTATGTGTGTTTGTAGGGGAATGTATTTTGATGCCCTTCCCACCCACTACATTTCCCATTGCCATACTTCACAAGGGCTCTTGATGTAATTCACCTTAGACATACCTTGAAACACTGTTAAATCCTATATGCTCTGTGGCACATGTGATAACTGTGTAACACTGTAGTACACATAACTAGATAGGTAGGGGTACTAAACTCAATACTGGCAACTGTGATACTCTGTGTGTGTGTGTGTGTGTGTGTGTGTGTGTGTGTGTGTGTGTGTGTGTGTGTGTGTGTGTGTGTGTGTGTGTGTGAGCATCACATCATCCCTGTGTGTTTGGATGAGAATCATATCCTCTGGGGGTGTGGGTTATACCCATTTTGAGGCATGTACACCCATTACACATCCCATTGCCTTACTTTACAAGGCCTGCTGATGTCATTCACCTTAGATGTACCTGTATACACTTATCAGTCCTCTAAGCTCATGTGAAATAACTGTGTAATACTATAGTGGAAATAATTAAATAAGTAGGGGTTCTAATCCGAATACTGACAATTATAGTAGTGTTGTGCAAAGCATATCTCCTGTGGCTTTTGTGTATGTAGGTTATACCATTTTTAAGGCCTGTTGAACCCTAACCATGACATTACTTTAAAGAGCCTGTTAATGGCATCTGCCTCACATAAACCATGTAACACTATACATCAGTCATCTGTACAGATGTACATGGACTATCCACATGTTTGCAACCTATACATGGTCTGTGTCCCCCTAACAATGAGCATTCCTGTGATATCATTACCAAATATATAGGCAATAGGGTACTAACCCCTCCCTATGGAAGATATCCCATATCATCCCACTTCATAAAGGTGGAAATTCCACAGAATTATCCAACTATAGGCCAATTGCCATTCTTTCCCCATTAGCCAAAATAATGGAAAAATGTGTTCATAAGCAACTAATGCAATACCTAATACAAATCAACTTACTATCTAACTCCCAACATGGTTTCAGGCCACATCACAGTACCACATCTGCCCTCCTTTCCTTTACAAATGCCATAAACCAAAATAGGAATGATAACAAGATATCCTCTGCCCTCTTTCTTGACCTATCAAAAGCCTTTGACATGGTCAGCCATGAACTCCTCATTCTCTCACTGAAGTTTATGTTCCTAAACAGGCACACAATCCAATGGTTCCAATCATACCTAACTGGCAGACGACAGGCAGTAGCATGGCAGAACAAATTATCCAACCAACTACCACTCACTCTTGGTGTCCCTCAAGGCTCTATACTAGGACCACTACTCTTTTCTATCTTCATCGCTAACCTCCACACAGCTATTCCTAAGGCTACCTGCATTCAATATGCAGATGATTCCACTCTCATCTGCTCAGCCACCTCTCCAGCTGACCTACAAATCTCAACCCAAAATACATTTAGCACTATTGAAAACTGGCTCACCAACCAACGTTTGCTACTGAACCCCAACAAAACCAAACTTTTGCTCTTCACTCCCACTAATAGTGCCACCCCTTTCTCATTCACTATTACTTCCAACAATGGTACCACCATCTCCCCAGATACCCATCCTAAACTTCTAGGAGTCATTATAGATAATAAGCTCAAATTTGACCTACAGGTCAAAACCGTGCAGACCATCAGTAAAAAACTCGGATCGCTGTACAAAAACAAGGCATTCTTAACCCCACAGGCTAGAATAGCAATTGCCATATCACAACTACTCTCTACTCTTATTTATGCTTCTCCAGTTCTCTCAAACCTAAATAAGTCAGAACTGAATAAGCTCTCCCATAGCTATAGCCATATTGCTAGATTCGCAACTAACTCCACCTACAGAACCCATCACTGCCAGAACCTGAAACAACTAGGTTGGCTTGAACTTCCCAACTTAATTAAACTAAATCAACTCTTAGTTGCCCACAAAGTTCTTAACCATCCTGAAAATACCCCCTCACTCTCTAATATAATAAAACCATACAACAACCTGAGGTCACTAAGATTGGCCGACAAAATAATGGTCAAACCTACACAGCTAACAATTCTGCAGGGGAATCTCTGTTTGCCAACTTTGTTGGCAAGACCTGGAATTCTCTACCAAACCATATCACCCTGCAATCCTCCTTAAACCTTTTCAAAAAAAGCATAATACAGCATCTTAAACTCAACTGGCTTTGTCCATGTTCCTACCCTGACTAAACAGTATCATTAATCACATTAAAACTAACCAAACTGTTTTTCGAATACATTCTGACCTTTTCTACAAGTATAATGTGCTGATCTTGTAACTGTGAGTCTCTTTGGAAACAACACTATAACATTGTAAATAACTCTTGTATAACTTTTTCAATGTAAATAACTTGATGTGTAAATTCTTGAAGAAAATGTTGTAACCTTGTTGGAGCTTTTCTCCCCGGGCCTCCGCTGAAATTGGACATATATCCAGTCGGACTATCCCGGTAAACAAATGTAAAATAAAATAAATAAATAAAATAAAAATAAATATGTCACAGTTACCATAGTGACACACATGCCAGCATTAGACATCGTACCTAACTGACACATCATGCTGATACAACGTCTGTCACTCTATCACTTGATCAGGTTTGTAGGAACAGTAGATGAGACCAATCTCTAGGGCTGGTGGGTTATCCCACCATCCATGAAGGCATTTGCAAGATTATCTGTTGTAAGAGGTTGTGTGTTATGTCCCAGGCATATAATCTATGTGGAGCATGTCATGTGTACATAGCACTATAGTACATAAAGTGGATCCGTAGGGTTACTAATATGTCTATTGGCAACTGTGTATGTGTTTCTGAATGCAGAGCCCCTGTGGCTGTCTTTAGTGTGTGCATGTGATGGCTATACCATTTTGTGTGCCTCTTAGACCCTGTGAACTCCCCCATTGTGAACTTAGTGTCAGCCCATACAGATGTCATCCACCGTACAAGCACAGTTACACAGTTTCTAACATCAAGCCACTGTGGTGTATGCAATGGTTGTCTCACTGTGTATTGTACATTAATAGATGGGTAGGTCATCTACTCTGAGAAGTGTCACCTCCATGTGCATGTGTGTTTCAATGCATGTCCCCATGCAGCTGTGTGTGTGAGTGTGTGTGTGTGTGTGTGTGTGTGTGTGTGTGTGTGTGTGTGTGTGTGTGTGTGTGTGTGTGTGTGTGTGTGAGATGGCTCTATCATATTAAGGACCTCTGAACCTACCACTGGCAATCCTAACAGCCCCTGCAATTGTCATCCACTTCAATAGTAGTGGCAAACACTGCCACACTACAGTACCACTGTGCTATCTGTGTTATGTATCTAGCGCAATTGCTAGTAAGACTGCGCAGGTAGGGGTTGTGTTCAGCCCTTCATCACCTGCACCAGGACTATGACTATGTGTGCACTACTAGCATGAGAGGCCAGACATGCAAATGAGATAGCAGACACACATGCTGGTAATTGTCAGGTTAGACTAACACAGGCTGACCTGTGTCAGGAATATATACACCAAACCTGTCATACACAGTACCAGGCAAACCCTCATCAACTGCATGACGGTTGAGTGGAGGTGACAGAAATGTTAGGAGCAACAGGTGCTGATAGCTGAATCTGTTGTAGTGAATGTAATGGCTACGCTGGTGAGGAACCTTGTGCCAGTACTAAAGTAACCTTCTCTGTATGTGTGAGCCTGCAGTCCTACAGAACACCCAGGTGACATGTATGAAGGCTAGGTAGCTGTGTCAACAGTATGTATGCAAAGTCACACTGTCTGCCACAATTGCCCCTCACACACTGTTGGATGTAAAAACACCTGGTAAACATGTACATATACAGCTGTACCTTGGCTATGAAAAGGTCATTGTGTTTCCACTCAGCCTTACTCATCATTGCTACTGTCAGCAGCCCCACAGCCTACAGACACACAGACACATAGAACACAACCAGAATACAGTATGTGACACTACAGTCAATCAGCAGTGCTAACAGCAATAGTGTATCATGGCTAACAAGGTACATACACCTTGATGTGTACCCATAACTACTGCCAGCAGACAGCACCTTACACAGCATGACATTGCTACACTGTACTATAGTCACCCTGTGCATCAGACCCATATATGCATGCCCATGCATTGATGGTATGGATAACAGGACTGTGGTATAAGTACCATTACATGCACAGGGTGTGGTGTTGGATTACAAGAAAAAGAAAAATAATCTGGTTCCACACAGCAGTGAAAATCAATATGTGTGGTGTTGGATTGTCAGAGGCCTAGGCCAGGCCATATGGCTGACATTGTCTGTGTATGTATGTATGTGTGTGTGTGTGTGTGTGTGTGTGTGTGTGTGTGTGTGTGTGTGTGTGTGTGTGTGTCTGGAGGGGTGGTGTTCAACTGGGTCATGCAGAGGAGCTGTGTGTGTCTGGTGGTGACCAGCCAGTGATGGGGATGTGTGAGTGTTTGTCTGTACACCATCAAGGCATGTGGATGCCCAACACAGGGCTATGTTGGACAGCCATGGACCGTACATGGCAGGATGTACAGTTCATTGTCTCCTGGCAGGGATGTGGGAACTGGTTCTGCCAGGAGTATCACAGGCACCACCAGGCCCAAGGACAGATGCAGTACTGCTCCATGATGGTGACTGCTGTCTGTTGGATCCACGTCCCTGACAGGACTGGCCAGGACAATGTGCCTATGGCCTGCTCTGGTGTGGTGTGGACAGCACCCTCCATTCGATAGTGCTGTTGGCACTGCCACTACAGGACTGTGTTTGTGCACGGCCATGTGGGCTCTCAGCTGATCATGTTGCTGACCTGCGTCCACCTGGCTGATGCCCTACTCCCACCACATGCTCAAGCACAGACATTGCATGGTCAAGCAGTGAAATGTCTCACCCCACTGTCTATCCACAGCATTGGCAATATGATGTATGGCATCACAAATGCTGTGGAGGTTGTTACACATGGCAGGAAGTGCTGCATTCATGACCCTGAGCATCTGTCTGGTGTTGCAGTCATTACACTCCTGTGCCTCCATGATGGACAATACCATGCATCTGGTGACACCTGCTGTGGCACTTGCAACAGGAGCTTGATGGGCAACAGTCCTCCATCGAGCACCCCTGTCCATCTGCCTGTGTGTGACCTCACCTGCTCTCTGGCTATGGCTGGTGTCTACCCTCACACTCGCCATAGTCAACACACTAGCCTGTTCCATGCCCCCACCCTCCACCTGTCCATTATCCATGGCTGCTGGGGACTGGGTATGTGTGGGCATACTGACTATGTGCGGGGGCATGGTGGGTGAAAGTGGGATACCAAACAATGGCACAGACTTAGACCCCCACCAACCCCACCTGTACCTCACTATGACCACCATCATCATGATTGTCTGCTAAGACACTGAGATCAGGTTGTGAGGGGGGATAGACACCAACCCCCATGTTCACCTATGAGGGGAAGACAACATATGTAAATTAATACTCTGCAGTATTATATTTGCTGATGCACACACACACACACACACACACACACACACACACACACACACACACACACACACACACACACACACACACCTGGTATAGTCTGGCACAGCTTTGAGAACTATGGGCCCTTCAGGCCAGACATTACGGTAGTTCTGCTTGCCACAATCCATCTGTTTCACAGCTACTATAAAGCCCACAACAAAGGGTGATAAATCCTACTGTGTGTTGGGCCTATTAGCAGAATGGTAATTGTGACCAAGACCAAGGCTATTAGAGTGAGCTATACAGTGTCATCAAGTGCATATGCACGTACTGTAAGAGCTGTCTTACTGCTATACAGACCACACACAATAACAAGGTGTAATGATATGTGATGATAACTGATGAAGGAACAAGAGTATACACTATCACTTCAGTACCAACACAGTTCAGGCTCACAGGGATTAATTTCAGACAACATTGCAGGATAGTATGCAATACATACAGGAAACATGTAAAGTACTAGGTGCATAGCCTCTTAAGATGATACAAGGCTAATGGCCCTGATGCTTTCATAATCCCGGCCCAGACTTTTTCCCATGTCCCTTCAAAGTCAGCACCTGTTTTTCCTGTCCAGCTGGGACACACACACAGGATCCTAGGGGTGTCTTATCTGTTTCCTATGCAGTCATCCAGCTTCTTCTTCAAGAGGGCTATACACATACTCTGCTAGACATGGGGAGGGAGTGTATTTTACA
This sequence comes from Protopterus annectens, assembly GCF_019279795.1. Lineage (NCBI taxonomy): Eukaryota > Metazoa > Chordata > Ceratodontiformes > Protopteridae > Protopterus > Protopterus annectens. The sequence goes on from NC_056735.1 coordinate 1,233,598,465, forward strand.
GACAGTGTATTGTGTGGGACTCTACACTATCCTGCCAACAAGTACTATACATGTCACAGACCAGGTGAGGGCCTTGTGTGTGTGTTGCGTGAGTGGGGTTTGTCTTACAGATATGCAGAACCACCATCAAGGCTGGTTTGGAAATGGCCTTGTATGCCAGAAACAGGTCACATATGATCAAGTCTGTAGGAGACTGAGTACAGGGACAGGCCTTTCAGCCTAACTGTATAGGATAGGTGTTGCAGACCCTGGATTTGCTTTGTCAGGAACCTCTGTAGTCTCTGCAACTGCTGCATTTGCTTGGCAAGCTACATGCCAAAGGAGCCATTGTACTTGGTAATGCATTTGATAAAGGTGGAGTACAGGGATGTCGTGGCCTCCTGGTTTCTGGATGACAAACCTGCATTTGTGAGGTGGGCCATATAGAGAACCTTCCATACAATGGTGCACACACAGTGGGAAACTGTCAGGTTGCTACCAACCTTGGTGCACAAGTCACCTCACACCTGACTGCATGCATGCTCAGTACATTATTACTGTCATAATTAGTGTGGATGAGATCTGCCACAGCAGGGAAAATGATGCATCTCCTGGCATTCAGTTTGTGGCAATACTTCTTGCACCAGTCATTAATTTGGGTGAGGGCCTCTTGGAGGATGCTCACATCAGTAGAGGAATGTAAGACAGTGGCCATCTTGCAAGGATCTGTTAACCCGGTCAGCCACAGACCACTGCTTTTGTCTTGTACCTCAGATACATATATCTCAAACAGTAGTGGTCCCCAGATTGATCCTTTGGGTACACCACTCTGGAAGACTCTACTACAAGAGGTGGGTTCCACTAATTTCACTGAGTGGGTACTATAATTGAGCCAGTTAGCTACTCATCTGGTAACATACAGGTTGATGCCTAGCTGTGTAGGCCTATGTATCTTGGCCACCTGAGGATTATTGTGAGAGAATTGGGTTAGGTGAAGGTAGGCATTGTTCGCCATCTTCCCCTCATTATTGTATTTGTTGACCACTTCAGAGAAGTCGACCAGGTTTAACAGGCCTGATCTCCCTTTGATAATACCACACTGTATGGGCTCAAACATTTTGAGGTTGCCTATGTCCCTGTCCATAATGTTCTTGATATTGCCTTCCATGCCCTTGCAGAGCAGGTTAGTTAGGCTGGTGTGCATATGATTGACAGGGTCACTGGAGTGCTCTGCCTTTGTGTATAGGGATGACAGTGGCTGTCCTCTGTGCAGATGGGATGACACCGGTGCTCAGGCTTTGGTTGACTACAGTGTGTAATGGAGCTGAGATCTCATACTTGAGTTCATGTAGGATGCAGCCAGGGATTGTATCAGGCCTATGGAGACTTCTGTGTGTTGCTTTTGAGAGGGAATTATGGACCTGCTTCCTGATGATGAGAGGAGGGATCAGGTGTTGTGCATGCACATGTGTACCAATGGGAGGACAGGAGGATGATGTTTACACTTCACCTGTTTGCAGCAGGTTGGCTATATCTATGCCATATGTGTATGTGGTGTTATTGACCACCACTACAGAGCAGATTTGGGTGTTGCCTCTGGGATTGCAGACATATGTGTGGAAGGTCTAGTGACTGGCCTTGGTGGATGTGTCCAATTTGCACTCAAAGATAGCCTTAGGGTAATTCACCTGTGACCTTATTTGCTTGTTCAGACCAAGGTGACATTGCTTCCAATAAGGCACCTGCTCCTTCTCGGCCCTGTCCAGCAATTATTTCCACCTATTATGGTATGTGTGTATTGCTGCTGTCCACCACGGATGTTGTACTTTGAGGAGATGATGCTGTCCTGTCAGTTATTGCTGAGTCCATACAGTTATGTAGTTGCTCACATAGTATTGTGGTGTGGGCTTGGACACTACTGCTAGTTCCAACTAATGGGATGGTGGTTGTAAAGCTACGTCTACCTGCTCTGAGGAGATTTATAGTCATTTGTGTAAAGTTTATTTTGTTTGACCCTGACAAGGGGGGGTGCAGCAGAGATGGTGACCTGAACAGTGACTATGTCGTCAGATCTTACCAAGGAGGATGACACTGTAGGAGTGCTACAGTCGCTACAGTGGCTACTCATGTTGGGTAGGGCCAGAACAAGTGTAGGAGTGTTGACCAGCTGATCCACTGCATTGCCATTGACAAAGCCGAGGAATCTCTGCGTGTTCATGTTCCGGTGGCATAAGGCATGCACACTATGATTGGGTAGCTAAAGTCACCCAGGAGCAGGGTAGACGGTTGAATCCCGACAGATTCCAGAAAGTCCAGATAGGTGTGGTGGGTGTCCAGAGTTATGGTTGGAGGTCTATAGCTAGCTATGATTTGAGTAGGTGCTTTGTCAACTGTTAACTGCACTCGGGATGTCTCTCGTGTCAAACTGTTTGGCCAGCCTGGAGGTGCGTATGTATATGATAATGTTTAAAACTCCACCTCCTGTGGCTTTGCAGCCCTCCATTGGGGTCTAAACGTATGATTGGATGAGTAACCTGGCAAGGTTGGTGTACTCCCCACAGCTGCAAAGCAGGTGTCAGTGACTGCACAAATGTCGGTATCCTACAGGACAAGGTACACTTGCATTGACATGGGTTTCATGCTAATACACCAAGCTCCTGTTAGAACAAGACATTTGCACAAATGCACACATCACTGGTGGGAAAAGGCCAGAAAATAGTGACACGTTATGAATCTAGCTGTAACACACTTAGTTGCCAGCGAAGACGGTTTCGCATTCACAGGACTACTCTGCAGGATATGACATCTGACATTCAAATGTATGCTATTATGTTATGACTTCAGTCTTTAATGGGTTGGCAGTGATTTGTATGAGGCATTGACTATAAATATGAGGCAGACGTGGTCAGTCTGCAAAACTCTGGACAGTTGACAGGTGTGGGCTCAGTATATAACATACAGTTCACCATACACTTCTGCAGCTGTTGCTTACTATGCACATACCCTATATAAGTCTCTTACATTTGTAAGACAAGCATATGTACCATGGTAGCATTCACAGGTGACATATGAATATTTACAACATCCCATGTAGCTGGCCTAGCAGTGTCACAGTCAGTATTGGACAACAGACGCTCCAGCAGTAGTCATATTTGAGCTGACCTTTGTTGGGGTGACTCAGGGGCCAGAGCTGTGATCCATGTCACTGCAGACAGGGCAAGCAGGAATGGCCATAGGTGCCAGACAGGAGCATGTGAGTTGAGCAGATCTTGTTGTGACCTAGTATTTAACTTCCTATTTCAAATTATTGCATCCCCCTTCTGCACTCAATTACATGCTTAAGTGATTGACATACCTGTTATAGTGCTGAAGAGTTTCCTCAGAATAATGCAAATGTTTAGGTTTGTGTAGTCACAGTCTGTCTTTGTGTAGATGGTTTCAGAGCTGTGTTGCATAGGCAGCAGCTTGCCTTTTGTAGGTAATGCTCATGAGTAGATGATGGCCTGTGCACCAATCGGTGTCTCCAACATGCTACTTGCATCCAGAGCAGCTGTGTTGTCTTTCCATTAGCCAATGCCATATCAACACAGTACTATTATTAAGTCCTTCATGTGGCCCTTGCCCCTTTTCCTTGCCTGTATGGAGGACATTATGGAGATGTGGGGGCTACAGCTTCACAGATGGTAGGTTTAAATACCTCTCAGAGCAAGAATTGTGGAGACAGCTCAACAACATGGGGGACAAAACTCAAGAATTGGGTACAGATTGTAAGTATTGCTGTTATACACATAGAAGATTGCTATATTAACAGGGTTTGTCTGGACATGCATTTTCTGTGTGACTTGACGTCTGACAGTGATATGTCTCTGACATACTTCTCAACTGTCCAGATGTCCACAGACTGCCCAGAGGTTTGTCTGTTATGTTTGGTCTGTTCCTTAAACAAGTTCTGTTTTTGAGAAATCAGTAGGATAATGTGAGGATTATAGTCAGTAAATGTTGACATCCATTTGTGTTTCAGACATCATATACTTCAGGGATATTATGTTACAACAAACCCTGTAACATCAGTAACTGTTTCAGTTTGTAGCACCATTATGTGAGATATGTCCCTCTTTTCAGCTCCCTGTCCTCCAAGTATGTCAGGCTTTGTCCAGCTGTCTTTCGGTAAGAGGTTCACAGGTATAGTATATCATTATTTAGTGATTGCACTTCTGATATCATCCCAGTGACTTAGCAGACTCCCGGAAGTGGTATGTGGTAGTGGCCATAAATATGGTCCCACACCCTAGAAATTCTGTGGAAATCTGTGCAGTTGAGAGTTATGTATGTCTGGCCATTGTTAACAAGACTGCCAATATTGTGTAGCAGTGTTGTGTATAAATGTTTGTTGGGCTGAGTAGGGAAAGTAGCAGATGTGAGTGTCACAGATCCTTTTCCATTTGACTGTGCATACTGCTACAGTTGCTGGTGGTCTATCAGGTGTATATGTTTGTAAGGGCAGACTGAGAAATGTCAGGTAACACCTCAGGATTCCCAGTAGACTGTGAGTTGGGACAGTATATGTCAGTGTAGTGTGTGACTGGCAATCAGGATATGTTTGTTCAAACAGTCGTTATACTCTGAAGTTTATTTGGGGTACTGGTATGTTGCTGTCACTGTGGTGCAAATGGTTGTGGGTGGACAATTTCTCACCAATGTCTTCTTTTCCCTGCAGTTACATCTCTGTAGTGCATGATATATTTGAAAATACATGGGTAATTCCCCAGAGCTGATTTGGGGTAGTGTCATGTTGATCTTACTGTGGTTCAAAAGGTGCTGGGTGAAATGGTTGGCAGCTCTCAATATTTTTTTCTTCTGTTACATGACTGCAGTCATACCTCTCCACTGTCCAGATGTCTAGACACTGTCCAGATGCGTGGCTCATATGTTTGATCTGTTCCCCATAACAGTTGTGGGTTTCTGACAAATCACTGGGATGATGTGAACATTGACATCAGTAAATGATGACAATCATTTGTGTTTCAGACCTGGAATCTATCAGAAAATATATATTAAATCAAACTACTCTAGCAAACTTCTATGCATATAACAGCCATATTTCAAATATGTCACTATTGTTTGCCCTTTATCCCCCCACTTTGTCAGGCTTTTTCAGATATCTTGCAGTAAGAGGTTGGTTATATATATATATATATATATATATATATATGTATGTATATATATATATATATGTATATATATATATATATATATATATATATATGGGATCACTACATAATCTCAAAAATTTGAAATACCGAATTTCAAACTTTCGAGACTATATAGCCAAAACCCCTAATTACCGAAAGACCAAAAGCGTGAATTTCAAAATCCCGATCATCGGGAGTTTGACATTTGCACTTCTGGTGTTGTGGTATGGTGGAAGGTCAGGTAAGTATCTATGTTTAAATGTGTTGGTTAGGGTTTAGTGTATAAGTGTGTGCTGTGACTGATGCATGTGTGCGAGGGGAATGTAGGTGTGTGGTGGTGTTTCGTGTGTTTGTGTATGTAGTGCGACCTTGGAGTTAGAATATTATAGTAGGGGGTGTGGGGGGTACAGTCCCCCACATGGGGGGTGCAGGGGGGTTGCCCCCCTACTTGTCTGTAGTTTAGGTTTGTGTGTTTGTGTTCTGGGGGATGGTGTGTGTATGTGCATGTGTGTGATGTATGTTGAGTGTGGTTTTCAGTAGTTTGAATTTCGCGGTTTTGATGTTTTGGTATTTTAGTGTTACGGGTATTTGGTCTCAGGATTTTGGGCATCGGTAGTTTGGGTTTTCAGGATTTAGTAGTGGTTCCATTTATATATATATATATATATATATATATATATATATATATATATATATACACACACACACATATTTATGTATATGAGTACTAGAGATAGTGTGCTTGGCTGGTTTGTGATTAAAGCCGTTTTTCAACCAACTTCGTTGTTTCAGGTCTTGGACCCTTATTTGGCTTCTCTACAGCGAATTTTGTTTGGTTGTAGATATATATTTTTCCCTTATGTTAAATGGCTGTAGTACATGATATGTTTGTAAAACCATTGCACATTCCTGGAGCTCAGATGATGTAGAGGTATGTTGCTGTAATTGTAGTGCACAGGGTCTTGGCTTCAAGACTTGGAAGTGATGACTTTTTTTTCATTAATGTTAAATGACCATAATCCATGATATGATTGTAAAAGCATTACAAATCTTCAGAACTCCAATGGCATAGTGGCACATTGTTGTGGTTGTAGTGCACAGTGTCACAGGTTTGAGACTTGGCAGAGCTGCTTATTTTGTTGCTGGGCAGAACAAGGGCTGATGGAGACAGAGTAATTTAAACACTTTTAAACAGTTGTAAGCAGGTTTGCATGGATTTGCATGAAGCTACGTGATGCTAACAGATGCTTAAGTCCTTTTAGCTTCACTTAGCACTGCTTACTCCCACTTACGCCTGTGCTAATTTTAATTAAAGAAAAGAAAAAAGGGTGATAGGAGAGTGGTAAAATGGGAGCAAGCAGGGGATAAAACATTAGGAAAGCCAGTTAGGGATGTGAAGGGTGGGTGTAGGAAAGGACCATAGCTCTACATTTCTTCTGCAGCAACAGCTGTAAATAATGTGTAGAATTTGGAATTTACAGCCTCACACCCCATTGCTAGGCAGAACAAGGGCTGATGGAGACAGAGTGAGTAAAACACTTTTAAACAGTTGTAAGCAGGTTTGCATGGATTTGCATGAAGCTAAGTGATGCTAACAGATGCTTAAGTCCTCTTAGCTTCACTTAGCACCGCTTACTCCCACTTACACCTGTGCAAATTTTAATTAAAGAAAAGAAAAAAGCGTGATAGGAGAGTGGTGAAATGGGAGCAAGCAGGGGGTAAAACATTAGGAAAGTGAGGGATGTGAAGGGCGGGTGCAGGAAAGGACCATAGCTCTACATTTCTTCTGCAGCAACAGCTGTAAATAATGTGTAGAATTTGGAATTTACAGCCTCACACCCCATGGGGAGGGGTGTTGGCGACAGTTTGGGTAGAATGATTAATTTCACTGTACATGAGGGCAAACTGTAGAGCTATGTATGGGGCAATGATTTTTTTGTGGGACAGATGCCCTTTTTTATGGTGAGAGTGGGATGTTGGGGAAGGGCTGTAGGTATGTTTGGGGAGGTAGGTTGGTTAGGATAGGTTGCATTCGCAGACAGACAAGACAAAAAAGACACAGACAGGGGTTGTATATGACACATGAGGTGGGTAAGCACCTTTGATGGGGAGGGTGGTTGGGAATCTGAAGCCCATGATCCCCCAAATGGATACAGTGATACTGAGGTCCCCACCCATGGGCAGTCACCACTGCACCTTCATGGCCCTGAAGGTGGCTGTGCTGGGGGATGGACAGGAGGGGATCCTGCCCCTTGAGGTGTGCTAGGTGGCCCTGGATCTGGTGCAGCCTTCCATCCAACTCTGTGCAGATGATGCTTTGCACCATACCCTGGAACTGACAGCAGGTGATGGTTTCCTCTCTGCACCCATGCCTGGGGGGGGGCAGGCCTCGTCACCTGAGGCAGTTCCACCCAAAGGAGGTGCAGGACCAGCAGAGGATGCAGTTCCAGATTGGGTCCCAGATATGCTGGGGCCTGGTGCCACAGCCAGATAAGGAGGGACAGGTGGATCTTCCGGGATCTGCCTTCCAAACGTGCTATGGTGTTGCAGTTTTGCAATATATATTGGCTATTCATGAACAAAACATTTCAAAATTAGTTATAACAGCAGCATGCATGGGTGTTCTAATTAACCCCATCCAACAGATTTGAAACAGTTGCATAGCAAATAGAACACATGCACAAATGGAACAGCAGTATGCATTGTAACAGCATGCCAGTAACACTGCCGGCAACAGGCCACCAACAATGGTATTTGAACAAGGTATGTTAACATGCAACCAATAAAATACATGATCAATAATAGAACACAAGTCCCAACATTAGGTTTTAAGAACAACATACCTGTAGTATATGAATGATAATTATCAATGTAGATAAGGGGTGGGGGGAGAGACAAAAAGTCCATTAACAGCTGTATAGGCTTCTGTTTTTTACAACAGTACTGCTCAATACTCTACGGGTTTGTCCTCACTTTACATCTTCCTATGGCTAATAGCTTCTGTAGCACAAGCATACCTGTTAAACTGTCAACCTGGAATGGTATGGGGCAAACTTTGACAACTCTGGGCACATGACTAGAGGAGACTCGTACTTGTCAGTGTTACATATCGGGCAGAGAATGGGTACCCTGCACTGCTGTTATGTGAGTCTGCTACTGGCATACTTCACCTGATTTCCTAACTGTGTCCAGGGTTATTGGCAGCAGTGACTACTAGCCATGAAAGCATGACACTTGAAAGACATGTATCAGGAAGAGTGCATGTTGTATGTACCTATCCTGCTGTTATTTGCAGGCATGGGGTTTGACAGTGGAACAGTTGTACACAGTGTATTAGTATACCCTTCATACAGCTACTACCAACATTTCTTTACCTGTAAATCCTGTGGAGAAAATATGTGTTAACACTACCTGACCGATTCCATATTTATTCCTGATTCATTGTGTGTACATATGCTCACATCTTAATACCACTTCCTGGATTCAAACCATATATGGGTGTGCAAAATTAATAACTTAGCTATTTCTCATCACATTGAGCTACTGGGGAGCTGTTGTTTTTGGTTTGACTGGTTTCTGCCTAACACTCTCTTGTTTAGACAGTCTGGCCTTGTAATCATGAGATGCATGCATGACAGATAGTGTACTGTGCATTAATCCTTTCAAATAACACAATTTGGAAAGCAAAGGTTAACACACGGCAATGCTGCATGAGACACACTGTGATACATTGCACATTACTATTCAGGGTTCAGAGCTTAGTGCAGTATATGTTTCATATATCATTTATATCTTGTTTTACAGCTCCACAATCTACAGTTTTTCTTAACAGCTGGTTCTCAAAACAACCTCAGTTAATGCATGCTGTCAAAGCCATAATTGCTGTGGAGAACCTGTATATATTCTATTTCTAAAACATACCAGAGTAAACACAACTGTTTGTGGTATGGAACTTTATTACAGTACATGACACAATACATTAGTACTACATATCCTGTAAATCAGTATTAGTTGGACAAACTTTATTTATTCGGTTAACAAAGTAACAGTATACCTACTGGCAGTAAACAATGTTCTCCTTCTTAATTATTTGCACTATATACTGCAAGACAAATTTGAACTCACCAGCCTGTCAGCGCAGCCTTAACAGTCTGTTGGCATGGGCTTTGATGTTGCTAGCCCTCTCTGCTGCAGCTGTAGGGGAGAAAACAAACATTATGCATACCTGTCTATCACATACTCAGGCTAGAATTTGGTACAAACTACTTAATACTTATACTTACATACTGTTGTAGCATTCTGTGCCTATGCATCTTGGATCCACTGGGCAAAGAGTGCTGTCTTCCTCTGCTTTAGGTCGGCATAATGATGCCGTACCTGCTCACCAGTTTGGGGGATGCCAGTAGCACTGGTGTAATCACATGTGAGATGGTCCCAGGCCTCTGCTTTGTATTGTGAGCTCTGGCACTGGCCCTGCAGCAGTCTCTCATCATGGTTTTCTACAAAGTGTCCAGCCATGACCCTGGATTCCTGAATGCCCCAACACTGTGCCCAAAAGCACACCCCTTCTCCAACAGCCAACATAGTACCTGCACAGATCAGCTACAACAGGTTCTGGCTATATTCCCACCTGTGTGGTTTAAATAAGGCCATATTCCTACCCTTTGCTGTAATTGCACCATTTTGAAAATGCTAAGATCAGCTAAGCAGTGCAGAAATCTGCTAAGCTGAGTTGAACAGTACTTAAAGGGGTAAATGCTGAGCACTGCTTAACAGTGTGCAAATCCACTTAGCTGAGTTAACTGCTGCATAGCATTTACATTTAGGCAATGCTTACACTGGCTAAGCATAGCTGAGCACTAATTAGCATTGCTCAGTTCTCATTTAAAAAAAAAAAATCAGGATTATAGATTAATTCATCATTACTGACATATTAAGTGTATATGATTTACTTTACATGACATCCCCCTATGTGCTTTCATTACATTACCTTGGTGTGTGACTATACTGTATGGGACACTTGTGTGCACATGGGTGATTTCATATGTTATATGCACTCACACTTCCATTTTAGACATGCTACACTACCCTGGGTAACAATTATCAATTACTACATAATTTAACATAAAACAATTAACAATGCTTTCCCATGTAAAAATAAAGTGCCTGCCTTGGTACTCAAACCATGAATGCCTCCATGGAAAGCTGGGACTCTAACCACTATGCTATTTCATCATTGAGGTTTTAGCTCTACATTTTTATTTAGCTGCTATGAGATGTTTAAGCAATGCTAATCAGAGGGCCCTAACGTGCAAACCTGCTCAGCTACACTTAAACATATCTTAGACTGGAAAAAAAAAGGAAATTAATAAACCCACTTTATTTACATGTATCAATACTCCTTGTCAGTCACGGTAAGGGAAATTGTAAGGGGACACATAGGGACAGATTTTAATAACTGATCTTAAAAACTTATAAAGTTGTTAGAATGATAGCTTTTGCATTAGCATGACTTTTCAGATGGATGTGGAGTCTTAAACTCAAACTGTCATTATTTAATGACTCACATCCTTTGCTATTTGCCAGGTAGGGTCAGATGTTTGGGGAAACACACCAAAAATATAATGCAGCATACCTCTCACCTGTACAGATTTTTGAGAATGCCCAGATTTCTGCCTCATATTTAGGTTTCATTTCTCATATGATTGTGGTTTTCTAGGAAATCGTTGACAGATCACTCAGGGTTTAAGTCAGAAGATAATGACACACATTTAAGTTTCAGACTTCATGCCCTTCAGAAAATCCATACTAATGCACAACCTGCTATTCTATCAGCTTTCCAAGTTTCTAAGGTCAATATTTAAAAAGTGTCCCTATTTTTGAGCCTTTGTCCCCCATTATTTATGGCATTGTCCAAATTTCTTGCTCTATGTGGTTGTGGGCATGTGAGGCAGACATGTGGACATTCTGCAAAAACCTGTACAGTTGAGGAGTATGGCCATACGGCACTTTTGCAATGCAAGGGGGTGTGTGACAGTGATGGTCGCACACCCCCTGCATTGCTTCCTGTTGGAATAACTGCTTTCAGTGTCCGCTTGACAATGCAGGTGATGTGTGACAGTACCTGTCACACACCCCCTGCATTGCTTCCTATCTCAACTTCCTGCTTTCATTGTCTGCGGACACTGGAAGCACTTGGGAAGTGCCATACATCACTTTGACAATGCAGGGGGTGTGTGACAGTACCTGTCACACACTCCCTACATTTATTTATTGATCTCTTAGTTATTTCAGTGTCTGCGTACACTGTTTTGCTATTTTATTTGCTTTCAGTGTCCGTGGACACTAAAATGCTTTTAAAAAGTGCCGTATGGCACTTTCTGATTGTAAGGGGCATGTTAGATGTGCATACACTACTTAAACATGCCCCCTGCACTCAGTAGTGTTCATGTCCAGTTAGCCTTAGCAGTAGCGCACCTTCATGAATATTTAAGGCACGCTTCTGTTAAAGCTAAGGGTAAATGGACATGGTTCACTCCGTGCAGGAATAGCACTATTCCTGCATGGAGTTTATTGAATCCCAGGGATATTTTTACATTTCTATACACACCATTGCTTTTAGTTCAGTAAAACACTTGTCATAGCATTTCCTTACAAAATTAGCAGTATTTTGTGTTTGTGTGTGATTTTATGCCCATCTTGGCAGCAAATATTTATTACAATTACATATCAGTTTCAGTTATGTTATTTAAACACCTGTCATAAGAATAAAAGTCTTATATTCAAAGCACCATTATACAAATCAGGGCTTGTTTTTAATGCTTGCATATGTGGCATTTTTATTGATAATCAGTTGCCTAACTTCAATGAGCTCTAATGCTGTATGCCTCTGTGGGACATTCTATGTTTAACTGTAGGAAGATAAATTAATATACATAGCAAATTAGTAAGAGCCTTACTTTAAATAGCATTATAGCACATTTATAAGAACTTTTTTCTAAATAGTATTATGACAATTAGCAAATATGATATCACATAACTCATTTTCAAAGTTAAAAGACTTTGTTTTGATGATATGAAGTCCAAATTTGTTCTTGAAAATTTGTTTACTTAGTACAACCATTATTCATAAATCCACTTTGTTTCTTATGTTGGAAAGTGAAGTCACCCTATCTTATATTAGGGTTCAAAATCCTGCATGTCCATTGGCTGTCAATCGTGACATTTATTTGGATTCTATAGTCATTTTATCTGTGACAGAAACTTTTGATAAGTTGTTTCTTTATTGGTTTATATGGAGAAGATAGTTTTTGGTTCATTACATTATTTCCCTTCTTAACCTCTACTCAGCATCAACAGTGCATTTGCATCATGCAACACCCCTGGCAGCATGAGTATCATAGTCTATGTATGAGTTTGATACATACTTTGAAATAATGGCTAAAATTTATTTACAACATTGCTTATTATTTTAGACATAAGTATAACACTTTAGGAACAAGTATGAATTTCAAAAACTTCTGTTTTGCTTGGGAGCCTTATCTGACAGGACAGCATAAGCTTTGTGTATATAAGAGTACTGTTTTGGTCATGAGGAGCTTCTTCTAACTGAAAGTATGTCTGTATCACGTGCCAGCAATCAGTTTGTGAATGGAGGAAGGTACATGCAGTTTCTATAATTTTTTATAGTGAATTTATTTAAAATAAACTTTTTTGAATGAAATTACACCTCACTGGTCATTGGGCTGTTGTACACAACTTGCTTTGTTTCTTCTTTTAACCACAGCAGATAACTTGAGGTGACATTTTAGTGTACAACTTTTCTGCTACCAGTACAGCCAGTCTTATTTGCCTTATCATTGCAGGTCATATACTGAAGTTTAAGTTAGACTGTTTGCCCACTACAGTGAAGCCAGAGTCAATTTTCTAATTCAGGAATTGAAAATCACTGTTGACAGTAATGCAAAGTGAGGCTTAAGCCAAGTAAATAATTTTTGTTTTCTTAAAATTAAACCATAGTCAAACACAGGTTTATAGGTTATTATTAGATAATTAATCAGATGAATCATTTGTAACCTAATCATTGCAGTTCCCACTAATTGCTACCCTTTTCCATGAGGGTTTGTGGAGCAAGAGCGGGGGTGTATTTCAGTTACCATCCACTCATACAGGGTGCATTTTAAGATGGCAAGGAAGCTAGTTTGTTTAAAATGAGAGAGGGTGTTCCAAAGGAGAGGAATTCCTTGATTAAACTATCTATCACACTAACAGGTTTGGTTTATGTTATGGTGATGGTTAAGGTCTTCAGAATGGGTGTTCACAGTGTTGTTGATTTTCTGACAAAGAAGAACACTTAGGACAGGGTCACTTGAGACCTTGAAGGAGGTCACTCATAAGGAGGCTATATGAGATTAACCTCTAAGAATTCTGCATAATTAATGAAACTTAAGCCCTTGATTAGGTATTTTGCCAGGTTGGATTATTGGCTGGATGGATATGTGCCAAAAGGATCATTGTATTCAGTGATGGGTCTAATAATGGAGGAGTAGAGAGGTATAATAACATCCTTCTGCCTGGATGAAATGCCCTCAACAATCATCTTGGCAAAACAGAAGAATTTCCAAGCAACCACGACTACATGGTGATCAAAGGAGAGCTCATTGTCAACAAATGTGAACAAGTCAGTGATAACTGTGTCTGTTTTGAGTGTCATTTATGTGGTAGGAGTAAGGGTACTCCTGTTTACATAAGGTTAAAATACTATATTTGTCCTTCTTTTAGAATCTGGGAGTACCCATGGGAGTTGATAATGACTCCGTGTTTGCAGTCAACAACAAAGGAAAAAATACCAAAAAAAGGTGCAGCTCCAGTACCACATCCAGCAGAATACCATTGGTAATGAGCCTTTTCATGAAACATGTGCCCCTAGTCTGAATTTGTTTGTTATGTCCATGATCCAGTTTGCTATACAGTGAGTAATACAATGGTTTACATTTAATTTCATACATGCATCTCTGATGCCTGAGGGGAGAATGGTGTCAAAATTTTTGGTTAGGTAAAGGTAAGCTCTGTGTCCTGACTTGCCCTCATCTAAAGACTCTGTGACCTTTTCAAAGAAATCAACCAGGTTAATTATACTGGATCTTTCTTTTACAAACCAAAACTGATATGGCCAGTGCTCATGTTTATGAAGTCCATACTGATGTGCTTCATTGTCTTATAGATATGTTTTGGGGCTTATGGGCCTATAGATACCAGGATCAGTAGCATACTTCTCAAACTCTTAGTGCAAGAACTCTAGACAAAGCCATAAATAAAAGCATGACAAAGGCCCACATTTTTAAATATTGCTCTTACAAACTTAGAAAGTTGATAGAACGGCAGGTTTTGCATTCACATGCATTTTCAGAAAGGTATGAAGTGTGTAACTCAAATTTCTATCATCATGTTCTTACTTAAGTCCTTAATGATTTGACACTAATTTGCCAGAAAGCCACAATTTTATGAAAAATGCACCAAAAATAAGAGGCAAAAATCGGGTCTATATTAGATCACCGAACACTTAAAAAAGTAAACGGTGATTAATTGACCCTGTGTAAGCAAAAGCTTACAATTTAAAACTGCCAGAACAGCGATTTTTTTTTTTCCTAGGGAAAAAAATCTCTGTTCCAACAAAAAAATATATATATTAAACACTGTAAACATTATATTAAGTGGGGGGCTTCACCCCCACACTCTCCTACTTAAATATAGCAACTGTGAGACCGCACTACAGTGCCGAAAATGGCAAAGTAATGAAGCGGTCAAGCAAATTCTTTCCCAGGGAAAGAATTTGCTTAAAAGCTGCTTCGATATTTTGCCATTTCAGGCTTATGAGTTTGACCAAGACGCATTTGAAAGAATGCATCTTCAGTCTTCTAATAGGGAACCCAAAAATCTATACAGTCTGCGAAAATCTGTACAGTTGAGAGGTATGAATCAGTAGTGGGGCCTCCACTGTATAGGAGAATGACCAATCTAGTTTTCAGATCCTTAGACACAACACCAGATTAGCTGCTGAGGTTGAACAGATTGTGGAGTGGGTTAGTAAGACAAGCCTTTATATTGGCAAGGAAGGATCCCAGCACAGTCTTAGGCCCCAATGAGCTAGTATTTTTCACCTCAGAGAGGACTTTGGAATTTATTTATGGGTGATTTTTGAGTGGGAAGGCCAAAAACAGCTTAAGCATGTGTAGACTATGTGGAGATAAAGGGAAGAAGTTTGAAATTAATTTGTCTGCTAATAGGTCAACTATATCTTCAGGGGTCAACTTGGGGCAGTGCTGGGTGTTATTTTTTTTGCTCCTGGTATAGTCATAGAAGGATGTGTGTTTCTCTTTTACAGAAGAGTCAGTAATGAATTCATACTTGGCCTTTTAAGATTTGATTTTTCTTGTACATTCTTTTTTTAACCTTTTGAGTTTAATTTTGAGGTGTGGAGTTTTCAGTTTGTTACTAAGGGAGAGGACTTTTTTGTCTTAGTACAGAGCTCATTTTCTACCAAACAGTTTATTCTTAAAGTTGGTGGTGTATTTGTTAAGTATTAATACCAATGCCTTCATGCAAATAATGAGGAGAAAATAAAACCACTTCACCAATGCCACAGTGCTTGTTGTGGGGGTTGCCAAATGTGGGGGATTCTCAAAACTTCTCAGCTCATCATATAGTAGATTTTTCTTAGAGAAATCTCTCTAGGTGGTAACATTAGTGAGTTCTTTTGATAGGATTCTACCAACGAAGACCACTGTTTGTTTATCAGCCATAAATGGAGAGGTTGTAACTATGACTGAAGAACATAAGGATGCTATGTTTGCAATGTTCATTCTAAAACAGAAGTTACAAAACTTTTCAATCTGAGCAGAATTCAAAGCACTTCTGCAAATATGCGCTCTATTACCTATGTATGGATGTCATATACATCACCGCTTCTAATTTACTTGATGAACGTGCTGGTCCCATGCATATGCAATATTCTATGTGCATCACAACATTTAATACTTGGTTGCTTATTCACATGTGCCTTACTTCATTGGGTGGTACAGTGGCATATATGACTGCATTGTTGCTGTGTTGTAATTTACTAGTCACAATTCAATGTTGCGTGTGAGGGAGTGTCATTTATGTGGTAGGAGTAAGTGTGTCCCTGTTTGCAAAATGATAAAATACTACGCTTATCCTTCTTGTAGAATCTGGGAGTACCCATGGGAATTGATAATGACTTTACTTTTATATGTTGAGCTACAGCTATCAAACTGCATGTCTGTTTGCATACTTGCTGTCATGTCCTGTACTGGTACTTGTATTTTATGGTCTGATGTCATTGTGCTTACAACAACATATATCTGGCTATCTGGTTATGCACCTGCTGTGCAATATCTGCAAAGAATGCACATTTCCAGTGCATTGAATATAATGTATTTTGCTACACAACAGTAATGTGTATGGCATGTTTGGATAAACTATGTGTTGCACAATTGCTTTGGTCAGTACTGTACTCAGGATACACAAAGAGCAGGACTTTCACAAAAGTACTCTAGCACATTGTCATGTTTATATGCAGTTTTAAGTCTTGATATTTGCCATGTGGAAGGCATGCATGAGCTGTTCTTGGCTGTGTTAAGGTGTGCGTGTGTCTGTCTGCCTGTCTGTCTGTGTGTACATACATGTGACACTGGCACTTTTGCACATATCTGTCAGTGACCTTTAGATGTTGATAATCTTTCATCCATGAGGACATTTTCTGCTATTATGCCTATTAAGTAGCTTTGTACATCTTACAGAACAGTACCGGTTGTACTGCTCACCTCAGAATAGTTTGGAACTGTAGTGCAAATGTGTGGGTAATTGAAATATGCTGACCTTCTTTTGATGCCCTGCTTTTGAAGTGTAGTCTCAGGGCAAAAGCATAGATGTGGTACAGGTATATTAACCACAAGCTGAAACACACAGATTATATATATATATCTATATATATATATATATATATATATATAAAAATATATATATATATATATATATATATATATATATATATATATATATATATATATATATATATATATATTCCAAATACCAGTTTGATTTTTATGGCCTTTGAGATAGCTTATACGAGACACCTGACTATGCCATTAGCTTCCATCTAGCCTTTCCCTGTCCTATGGCAGTTGAAGACAGTACAATATAATATACCATTATGCATATATTACATACGTATGTGTTTCACATATGTATATTGAATAATGATGTTGTTTGAATATTTGTTGCTAGGCTTCATTAAGATGTTTTATCAAGTACACATATTAACCTTAGATATGATAAACACGCGATTCACTGATTATGTGGTTTGACTGCTGCAGATACAAAGAAGTATGCACATATTACTTGTGTATGTAGATGATAAGCTGTTGACATGACTGTCACTGATTTGAGATGTAAGCCTGCAATTTTTTTCTGTGTTACTCTGGAACATATACATTTGCAAGTGTTGCACTGATGTGTCACCTGTGTATATAATCAATGACCTCTGCTGCCACTGTTTCCTCCTGATGCCAACAAACCCAACAGGTAAGCTTTTGAATAGCCTGTCAGATGATAGTTGCAAAGGCTAACAGAATGGGAGAAAAAGCTCTGCATGCTTCATAGCCTATGAAATGGAACAACTCCCCTGAAAACATTTGGGATTAAAGATGTCATGTAACATGTTCCACTTCATTGCATCCGACTGTATGGTCAGCATTAATTTTCTAATGCTGTTGACTTATTTTTATCTTTGCTGTCTTAGTGACTTTGTTATAAGGAGTATTCTATTATTTTTTGAGCAAGGTACATGTTTTTTAATTATTTTATTTTCTCAGTAAGTTCCAAATCTTAGAGAGTACACAATTTAAACTACCCCCCCCCCCCGAAGTTTATTTAATCTTAAGACTGGTATGGCACAACAGACTTTCCCTTTAAAATGCCTATAGTATGTGTTTTGGGAGATTTCTTGTAATTTGCACATCTACTGATAAATTATGTTAGTTGATATTGTAAGACCAGTATAGCTGGATGTGATATAATTATTCATGATAAATAAAAGCCCTTCAAAACATTTAATCACACAGCCACCTTCTTTCATTTAAGGGGGACTTTGCAACTGTTACATACAGAACAGAACTAATAAAGCATGTTGCATCACACACTTATCAATTTATAGATGGCCTCAGGCCTAAATCATTTCAGCGAAAACCTATTCATTGAAGAACTATTCGTCAAACCCAAATTGTCAAACCTCTCTTCATCGAGTGGTCATTTCACAGGGAAAAGAATCGGCCATCCAACCTAGCACCCATCACTAAAGTCTAAAAATGTAAAACCCACTCAAGTGGGTGGCTTTTCTCCCCACACCCCCCAATAAAGGGGACTGCACCCCCACCCCCCCTAACTAAATATACCAACTCTGTGATTGCACTACAGTGGGGAAAACAGCAAATTCTTCATGATGGCCAATAACTGCTTTTCCCTGGGAAAATGTTCGATGAAACGGCCATTCAATAAATAGATGTTTCGACAATTTTGGCACATAGTTTTTCAACAGTTACGTTTTTCGATCAAGTGATATAGACCTGGCAGCCTCTTACCATATAGGTAGCAGCATATTTTTATTTACTGAACTTAAGTCTTGGATGCTTAGTAATACGGTTAATCATCTTTTTTTTCATGCAGGCTTCAAATCTAATATCATGGTTTAAGTGGTTATTCCTCAAAGGATTATGACCATCTTCACTATTATTGTCACCTCTGTATAAGTTTTCAGTAAACTCTTCTTTTTCAGCAATCCTGCTTACCCTTTCTGGCCTCATGTTCATCAGTCTTGCTCTCTTTTCCTACCCACCATTTTCTACTAAGAGACCGAGAACATTACAATGGAGGATTGATGTCTACTGCCATAGTGTCTATTGACAGCTGTATTTCTGTCTACTTGTTTATCTTAATATATGTCATAAGTTATGAACAAGTAAATCACATTTCTTTTCTCCTTTGCTTTCTACAACTTAACCATTTTCCCAATATTCATCTTTTAGAGTATCAAACTGTCATATTGATATCACACAAACTGTCATATTAATATCACACAGTGAATTAGCACTTTAACTGAGCTTTCAGCAGCCTGTCTGTCACTAGATGAGTGGTTTCAGCTCAGAATCTGTAGTTTTATTGGCCATTTGGGGCTATTTCTATCCTTTTCATCTTTCTGTTTAAAAACCCATGTTTGCACGGTTTTGCGCATTGCACAGCACCGTTTAACTAGGGTTAAACTATTTCTGGTGCCAGAAAGTCTACTCTTCTAATTTTCCCTTAGAACTAGCCACTTTTCTAGTTGTAGTACTCAAAACTGTTTCCTTGTGCTCAGCACTTGTTCAAAACTCGTTGCAAGCACTAAATAATCGACAAATTACTGCAGCACTCACCTTTCCTCACTTGCTAGGAGGAAAACAGTTTTTAGTACTTAAATTAGTAAGCACCTATCCAGGCATGTCTAAGAGTCAGCTCCCGGTATTTTCCCCTGCACAACTGATGAATCTGGGCATCTTGGGGCAATGTAGCAATTGCCTCATATGCACGGAGAACCCTCTCCTCTTCCCACCCAACCTGTGAGGGATGCACTTATATAGCCAAACTGGAAGCCAAGCTCTCTCCAGCCAAGACTGTACTAGACAGTCAAGAGGAGAAGGTAAACACCAGCACCACACCATACTCAACACATAGTCCATCAAAACCTACACCACCTAAACCCACATATAGTAACACAAAACACACACCTACATTCATGGAGGTTCTCAATACAAATCTACCCAAACAACAGAGACCTCCAAAGCTGAAACGCAAGCAACCACCACCCCCCCAACACTACCCAAATGACACATAGCCCACAGAATCAGTGTGCCACTCATCCACAGCCCATAAAGCAAAACAACATACCCAACACACTAGTCATAGGTGACTCTATAGTCAGGCACACTGATGTCCCACTCACCAGGCTAAACAAGGAGAAAGTTACTGTCAGCTGCATGTCAGGTGCCAGGATCCACCATATAATGCAAGCACTCAGGTCACTCCTCAACAAGTACAAATATGACTCTGTCATTGTCCATGTTGGTGTGAATGACCTGAGATGTACCTCCCTGGACTACATGAAAAGAGACATGGAGGAACTCTCGGATCATGTAGCCCAGGCAGGTATGACTGGAGGCCTGAGTAGCATCCTGCCATCGCCCAGAATGATACCACAATCTTCTTCTGGCTTTTTCCTGGTTAGGGGTCGCCACAGCGGATCACTGTCCTCTCATGATTGGCAGTGGAGTTTTACAGTGTCAAGTTGCCAGCCCGGCGCCCAACCTTCTACAGAAGGCACACACATGCACACACTCACACCTAGGGCCAATTTAGAGTATCCAATCCACCTACAGCATGTCTTTGGGATGAAATCGGAGCACCCAGAGGAAACCCACGCGACCACAGGGAGGACATGCAGACTCCGCACAGAAGGCACCCCAGCAGAGGATTGAACCAGAGAACCTCTTGCTGTGAGGTGGCAACGCTAACCACTGCACCACCGTGGCTGTCCCAGAATGATACCACAATACAAGGACAAAATGATTGTTGACTTCAACAATTGGTTAAGCTTCTGGTGTCATTCTAAGGGGATCCAGTGTCTGTCTGCCTGGGACAACATGATCGACAGACCACTATGCTTTGCCAGAGATGACCTGCACCTGTCACCCCTGGGATTCTGGATACTGGCTAAGGCTCTTGCCACCCCTATAGTGCCTTTTTTTAGGCAAGGTTCAAATGACAAACTCACCACCATAGCAGGTATAAGCAAGCAAAATCTGAGGGTAATGCTACACAATGCTAGAAGTCTAAACCTCAAAATGCACTCACTTGAGGCACTCCTTAAAATGGAGAACATCGACATCTGTGCAGTGACGGAGACCTGGTTCAAGGTTCCAGAGAGCACCCTTGCATTACCAGGCTATAACTCATACCACACCTTTCCTCTACCTAACCTGGACCGAAACATTAAAGAAGGAGGCGTGTTTATATTCATTAAGGATATCCACACCTCCAGGCTAGTTGCTCAACATAATGCATCTGAAATTATCCAAGTGCAACTAACACTGGGCAAGACTGCAATCCAGGTTGTAGCTTGTTACAGATCCCCCACCATGTCCCAGGATGCCCATTCCACATTTCAGGATATACTGGGTAATATTAAGGTCCAGCCCAATAACCTAATAATGGGTGATTTCAACTACCCCACCATCAACTGGGAAAACTACTCATGCACTAACCCATTTGCTCAATGCTTTCTGGAATTCATAAAATCCAATGACCTGGTTCAGCTTGTCCATACCCCCACCAGGGGCAGAAATATCCTGGACTTGGTCATTACCAATATGGGCAACTGCTATTCCATGCCAGAGGTCAACTCCTTGCTGGTCAGATCCGATCACAAGCTAATCACCCTAGATATCAATATCCCGCCCCCACCCCCATTAAGGAAACAACTGTAAAAAACTCCAAAACCAACTTCATGCTTCTTAAGACAGAAGTGGCAAGCTACAAATGGAAACTAGAGGTACGACTGCTGAATCCCGTACAAATACACTGTATAAGCACATACACGAGTGCATGGATCGTGCCATCCCCAACAGAACCAAGACGCTATCTGCTAAAAAAAGGAAGACAATCTGGTGGTCCCCTGCCATAAATAAACTTTACAATAGAAGGAAGAAGCTGTTGCAAAAAAAGAGTAAAATCCTCTGATTGCAGGAACTCCCTGGTCAGGCTCAGTAAAAAGCTGAGATCCCTCATAAAATCCTCCAAAGATAGTTATGGAAATAAAATCACCACTGATTCTAAAGACAACCACAAAGTATTCTACAGCTATGTCAAGAATCTCAATGGCTACACTCAGATCTGCTCTGAGCTACAGCACAATGGTATTAGATATACAGAACCAACTGATATTGTCAACATCCTGGCAGATAGGTTCAATGGAAACTTCATCCCCCCTACCTCCCCAAAAGGCCCATCATTATACTGGAAGAATGCAAAACCCCTGTAATCATGACTGCACAAGTAAAGACTGCACTCTCCAAAGCCAAGAACACAGCATCCATGGGACCTGACATCATCCCAGGCTGCATTCTGCACGAACTACAGAATGAACTGGCACCCCACCTAAGTACCATATTCAATCATAGCCTCACTTCAGGCTTTATGCCTACTGAATGGCACACAGTGATGGTTATCCCACTCCACAAAGGGGGCGCCACCACGGACCCCCAGGAACTACTGTCCCTTTAGCCTGATGAGCCTGGTCTGCAAGGCCATGGAACTTATCATCTTGGAGCGTATAAACAAGGACATAGGTAACCTCCAAACTCTGGACCCTACTCAGTTTGGATTTGTAAAAGGTAGGTCATGTCTCCTAAATCTGAGTGACTTCTTTGAAGTAGTCACCAGAGCCATGGATGAGGTAAGGTGGTGCACACAACCTATCCTTCTCAGAAGTCCAGGCTAAAGCAGCAGGTTTTTGGCTAACAAAGTTCACAGACAACTGCAAATTAGGTGCCATAATAGAATCACCTAATGATGTGGACATTCCACAAAGGGGCCTTACTGAGACTGATGCTTGGTGTCAAAGTCATGGCCTCAAGCTCAATTCCAAGAAGTGATTGTCATCCCCTTTGAGAAAAATACTGTACCCATGATCTACCACATAGGCGGTAGCCTACTAAACACCGAAAGTGTGATAAGAGACCTTGGGACACAGATGGACAGTAGTCTCTCCTTTGATAATCACATCGCCACAGTAGTCAGAAAATCCTTCCACGTGGCACACCTCACCACAAAGGGGTTCACCTCCAGAAAAAAAGAGGTCATTGTTCCTCTCTACACATCCCTCAGACCCATTATAGAGTACAATGCCCCATTTAGCATGTACCTCACAAGACATCTACAACAACTAGAAAGGCCACAGAAATACCTCACTAAGATGATTACTGACCTCAAACAGATGCCAAACACAGACTGTCTCAGAAAACTCCAGGTCTACTCCGTCGCTTATCACCTACTCAGAGGTGACCTCTGCCTAACATACAAAGCCATGTCAAACTCAGATCTGTTGGACATGTTACACTTAAAGAAACCCCAATTCCTCTGAGCCACATGCTCCAGGGACCTAAACCTTGCCACCACAATAAACAGAACATGCTAGAGGGATAGATTCCTGTCCCAGAGACTTCCCATGCTCTGGAACAGACTACCCATTCATATCAAGCAAAGCTTTTCATTAGCCCTCTTTAAGAAAAATCTCGACAATTGGATGAGAAATAGGAAATTCACCCTGGGGATCACTTCTGTGGCTCTGCTAGACAGGGGGGCAGGAAAATTACTTTCTTGGGTGGCAAAAGCCAGGGAACTTTTTTGGCTAGGCTTATATAGGCCCCAGGGCCTATAGCCTAGTACCTACCTATAAACCTATGAACTATAATTAATATCATCATATGTTTGAAAGACAGAAACATGGAAAAATGTTACTTAATGTCTACAAGCTTCCAAATGTTTCAGACCTTGTATGTGTTAAAATAGTGTTTTGTAGAATTTTAGACTCTTTTTCTAGATTTCATTTGATCACTACTGTAATATTATGGTGCTTTTCCATTATCGGGGCAATAGTTGTAACAAGACAGAATATATTTTAATAACATTGACACTCCAATGGAGTGTGAATGTTATTAAAATATATTCTGTCTTACATGTAAAAAACACACCTTAGAATTTTATATTTCTATACAGACTGTAACACAGACAAAATGACCAGAAAGTTTTTTAACTTTCCATTGTCATTTGAAAACATAGCGAGACAGGAACAGAAGCGACCCTTAATAGTTTGAAGACTATTTTATTTGGAAGGGAACTCAAGGAAATAGGCAGATAAACAGTTCATACACAGAGACTAAGCTGGAATCATGTTAAAAAAGCGATAGTGGCAGAAAGAATGTCAAGTTACTTGTTACCGTAAACTAGACATAGCAGACCAAATCCGTTAGTACTTATTCACTTTCTCATGTAGGAGAAAAACTGGAATTCCTCCTGTACATTCAGAAACAAAACAAAGCAAAGGTCAGTGCCGCCTTCTGGTTTGCTGGTGGCAGACCTGAAGCCCTTCTAAATTGGAAGTGTGATCTTGCTCGGCAGACCGGTTACTGATTCATGAATTAGTAAGGGTGACAGATTTAAAGAAATGTGTATTCAAGGAGGTTGGCTGTTTCTACCAATGAGTTTTAGTACTTGGTCTTCTCTGCTGACATGTGCATTCCTACAGGTCTAATTGTTTATGCTTAATGAGTATCTGCCACTGTTACGAAAATCGTCAAGAAAACTAGCGAGTTAGGATCCTATCGTTGCCCCGATAACAGAAAAGTACCCTTTTTTCAACATTAGTAGAGTTGCTCTCCCATATCCCCTAACAGTGGACAAAGGCATATAGAAGCAACCCAGGTAAAGTATAATGAATGTCATATAAAATGCACTGTACTAACAGGGATATTCCCTTTGGAGCGTGCTCTGTTGAAAGGAATATTTCTTAAGTAATATACAATATAGAATTTGCTTGCAGCTTTTAGGATGTTCTGGATGGTGTCGCTTCATCTCAGAACTCATCAGGTGTAATGATGTGCTGACATATATGTTACATTCACCTGTCCATTATAATGTACATTGGTGGTTGTTGAGACATCATACATTGTCTAACAGGTTACTGAAATGTTGGCATTGCTATCCCAGATCTGGGATAAGCTTCAAATGTTCCATCCTGATGTTGTTCTGGGCTATGGTCCTGATGCATGCCTGCGTTTTGTTCATGTCAAGATGTGTGAAGCAACCATGTGGTGTGCATTGTTGCAGTTATAATTGACTTGTGCAGATTTAGGCAGATATATTTCTCCAGCACACTACCCTGCATATATTAATATGTGGAAAATTTCTAGCTGCAGCATCAGCTGACTTTGGATCTTGCTATCCATATATCGCTATAGTGTGTGGAAATTTCTGTGGCATTGTTGGTGACAAAATGCTGTCCTGTTGTTCTCTTTGTAGTAATGTATTCTACCTGCTAAAGCAGCCCTTTTATTTTACTTTTATTTATGTGTTTATCTTCCTTCTTCCCTTTTTAATTAGTGGTATGATTATGATAGGCTCATTCTCAAAGATCCAGAGAAGTCTTAATTTCCCTTTACTTATCTCACAGGGCATCTATTTAGCTAAATATATCAGTCAACTTAAGGGACCTCAGAGATTCCTGACTAAATAGATCAATGGCCTTAAGGCCTTCAGTTTCCCAGACACACAGCCATTTCTCTGTACTCATTCTCTCATGGACCCCTCTGTGGGGATCTGTGTCCGTACTTTTGAGCCATGAAAAATCCGCCCTTCTTGATCTCCTATTCCTTTACAGACAAAAATGGTTAACTCAGATATCCAGTTAAAGGAATTAAATCTTCAACAACAGATAAATAAAACACACTGACATGATGAAGTGCAAACTTCCAATACATATCAAACAGAGTAGCATCTTTACCACTTTCAAGGTAAACCTGGATAATTACATGGGCAGCCAAAAATTCTCCCTGGTTTATCTTGTCTTGCCCTCCTTGAGGCTGGAGGGATCTTTTGGATATGATTTATTGACTGACTGCCTAATACATAAAAGTCTGTGAAGCTATGCTTATGAAACCCTCCTTATGAAAAGAATATCTGCAATGACTGACTGTGATTATGTGAGGAGCCACACATGTGTATATATAGCCAAAGATGTATCTTTAATTACATGTACAACTACCATTGTACATAGAGTGTAAGAACATGAAAAGAATGATGTTATTAGTACTAAGGTTAATCTTGTTTTACTGGCCAGAAACAGTGCTGATTAAAAGCACGGTCTTACAAGTTTAATTCAGGTTTCATACTCTTAGGTTTTCAGAAATGTACTTACGATGTTGAAAAGTATACCAGAGACAAGGGCCTGCTGTATTGTAACCTTTTGAGGAAGACAGTTGTTTTTACAGTTTTGATGCTCTTGAAATTTCTTATTTCTAAGACACACCATGGACTGCTTTGAGACTATTAACTATTAGCTAGCAGGAGAAAATTCCACAACCCTGTATTAAGGACAAATAACTTGGAGAATAGGAGTAGGTGTTTTACTATTTCTATCAATGTAGAATATTATTATGCAAGCTCCATTTAAGATATGAAAGAAAGCAACATCTGTGCTTACAGGAATACACATGACTACAAAACAATATTTGACAGACAGAACTGTTCATCTAGCAATCAAGAGTTACTTATTCAGTTTGCTTTTATTCCATACTAATATCTTAAGGGTTCAAAGGGAATGTTGCCACTTTTATAGTCCGGTATATACAGAACTACATACAAATACATAACTGTTGTCCATTGGAATAATAACCATCTGCATTAAGATGTCAGTTTCCTTGCCACTAAAAACAATATTTAACAGGGCTGAATATTTCGTGACTATCAGAAACTTCCTGATTTTGGAAAGGTAGCTTTTTAATTTTAGAGTGTTTCATTTCATATAGAAATTCTCATAGGATTAAATTATTTTTTATTGTCAGTTGCTTTTAACATGCCAATCTTTTATTGATCTTTTTTTTAACACTCAGTTTTTCTAATATACGCATTTCCTGAATAAAAACTATGGCACAGCAGAAGTTCAGAATATGTAAACCTTAATATGAGTGTAAATTATAATATTTGGCAGACAACTCCACCACATTCAAATTATTTTAACAACTTCCTTCTAAAATTCCCACAGAGAACTTTAATTAGTTTTGTCTTTAGGAATTATTTAAACATAGATTCTCCAGTGTCCAATATGCTTTATGTTTACAAACATTTTGGAAAGTATTCCAGAAAATGGCACAAATGATAAAATGTGTACTCACTTAATGTAACTTTCTGAAAGGATTAAAATACAATGTACACATACACAGAAGTCAGTGCACAAGTAAAACAGAATCAGATGGTACTACCAATATCAGTATCCAAATTCATAATTTTATTGGTATCTGTTTCATTGTTTATACAATCTGTTTTGTAGTATATGGACCAGGTAGTGATAATTAGTTTGGATGCCTTGAGTTACCTGAATATAAACTAGAACATCTACTTGTCTAGTAGAAAAGCTGATAATGTTCTGTTTTTAAAATTCAAGTCACTCAGTTGCATCCATTTTGTTAATTCCCTTACCTGTGGATCACATATCTCAGTCAAAATATTTTTGCATCTGGTAGTTGATGACAGAACTCTTCATACTGAGAATTTATGAGCAGAACTCTGTCTTGGGAATAATTAATTACTTCATGTATGTGACACACATGAGTTTTTTTAAGGTTAGTTATGAAGTCATTAACTCTGAGAATAGTACATGAAACTGAATTAGAAATTGTAGGGAAACACAATGCCAGATGCTGTACAATCCTGCATAACAAATTATATTAGCTTATTAATAACTTTATTTCACTGAAATGCAGATTCACAGATACAAATTCCAAATTAACTTCACAGAATGCGAAGGTGTAATAAACCGCTCAAAAAAGGGCACCACCAGAGAATAAATATCTTGTATGCAGCACTATTAAAACATGATAGTTTTAAATTAACTCACACATTCTATAGAGGTGCAACCCACCTTCTATAGATAATATTATTATTATCTATATATATTTATGTTATTATTATTATGGATAATCCACCTTCTATAGAGATGCAGTAGAGAACATCCTCACCTGCATCTTCACAGTGTGGTTTGGAATCTGTACAATTAAGACAAGGAAGGCTCTACAAAGAGTGGTGAGGGTTGCAGAGAAGGTAACATGTTCCAATCTTCCATCGATACATCTTTATTCTGCAAGATGCATCTGAAAGGCCACCAAAATAATACAGGAAAACACACATCCTGCGCATGGACTGTTTAACCATCTGGCATCGGGAAGGAGATATTGCAGCATCTGCTGCAGGACTACAAGATTCAGTAACAGCTTTTACCCTACAGTGAATAGACTTCTGAACTCGGGCACTAGTCCCAGGGGTCTGGACACATAATAAGTACATTTTTATTTATTTGTACAATATATACTTATATATATTCCAAGTAAGTGCAATATTTATTTATTATTTCCATACTCAGTATTATTTAACTCACTCAAGTGCAGTATTAGACAAATAGGCATTTCAGAAGTTGTTTTGTTTTACTTTAAATAGGGTAGTTAATTTAATTCAGGGAGGGTATTATTTTCATATATGAGTGTTGGTAAATCTCTCTGCTGATTCTTGCATGCATTGGGAATAGTATTGCATTTGTTAGTTATGTTTATTCTTTTGCTTGTATGTGTTGTTTCACTCTCCTTTGCAATCTCAAGAATTGAGCTGATATATGAAATTTTGTTTAGGCTACACATGTATAGTTCTAAATGACAATAAAGTTTACTTTAACTTTGACATTACTAACAAAACAGTTAAGCTTCAGCAGACTTATTCAGGGAAGAGAATTTTTGCAGCAGATATTTTGTAATATTTGACAAACACTAGCCAGGATTTTTGCCTGCTCAAAAATGTAACAGTTCACAGATAGCAACATTTGATGCATCTCTGATTGTTGTTAATGCTATTATTATGTTTATTAGAAAATTTGCTATGTTCCCACAAGATTGATGTTGTTATTGTTCTGAAACATGGTTAAAGAACAATGACTGGAAACCAATTCTGACAGGGTATACATGTTTTTAATGTAACAGATATTCTAACAAAAAATCAGGTGGAAGTGTTAAGATAGGGATTAGCTATAAGACCTGTGATTATTACATGTTCACTGATAACACCAATACTATAGACTGTGCAACTGTGACAATAAAGACAACCCTGGAACATATACAATTGTTGGAGTATGTAGACCACCAAAGTCAAGTGTAGATGACCTAGAGGAATTCATACATTTCTTACATGAAACACAGGTGGGAAGAATAATATTAGTTGGGGACTTAAATTTACCAGAAACAAACTGGAATAATATTGATTCAACATTAGTAAGGAAATTATTGACAATGTATATTCAGGAACAACAATTGCTTCAGATTGTAAAAAAAAAACTACCAGGGGGATGGAACATACTAGACATTGTTTGTGTTCCCAAAGAAATTACTGTAACTTCAAGTCAAGTTTTACTACCACTAATGTGCAGCGATTGTGGGGTCTAAAGGTTAATTTGTTGATAGATAATTCTGCCAAACTGAAATCTAAACCAATGCACAGCAGGTTAATTACAGATTATAGGGAAGCAAAACCGTTACTATTTAAAACTAATTGGAGTGCATATTTCAGAGGAAAAACTGCAGATGGAATGTGAAAAGTTTTGAAAGAGAAATTGTTTGAGTGCAAAAAGTAAAAAAAAAATGTTTAACATCAGGATCTAGGCATGCAACATCGGGGGGGGGGGTGGTATATTTCCATAAGAACAAGATACCTGATTAAGGTGAGTGACAAAAAATATAAGAAATGGAAGAGAGGTCAAACTACAACTTTGAAAACTGAAATAAACAAGCTGGACAAACAGATTAAGCATAGTGTTAGACAAGCTCAAGAAAAATATGAGGAAAATTGATATAAAGATATTGAGCATAATAGGAAACCTTTTTATTGATACATTAGATGTGAAAGGAGTAAAGATACACAAATTGATAAACTGTGTGCAGATTCTAAAATTTATTCTCAGACACAACAGATTATAGATATATTTACAAAATATTATGCAAAACAGTTTGGCTCCACAAAAGGGGTCGTAAGTTGTCCAAGTGACATCCAGGTAACCCCAGATACTGGAATCAAATTAGATTATATTGAAAAAGAACTGTGCAAGCTGGATCCAACCAAAGTGCAGGGAGGAGACGGAATAAGTAACAATGACCTGAGAACACTTCAACAAGAACTTACACTACCATTATATTTATTATTCACTAGGTCATATAAATATGGGGAGATTCCTCAAGACTGGAGACATGCAGTCTTTAAGGGAAAGGGGAGTAGGATAAACCCAGAATCATATAGACCCTTAAGTCTACTTTCATGTTGTGGAAAAATAATGGAAAAGGTAATGCCAGATAAGTTATTGTCAGAACTGGATAGGGTGGGACTTGAAACCATATATCAGCATGCATATGTTGAAAATAGATCTATTACTACCTGTAACATGATGTTCTATAACAATATAATAACAGCCATGAATGAAAAATTGTGCTGTGATGTGATTTATATAGATTTCACTTCAGCATTTGACAGGGTCATACACAAAACACTGATCAATAAATTAGCACAACTAGGTATTGATGTACTATTGCTAAGATGAATAGCTGCATGGCTTACAAATAGGACATGGCAAGTATCACACACCAACTGGACAGGTGAAATCCTTGGTTACAGTCAAGGTGTCCCACAGGGATCTGCCCTAGGTCCTTACTTGTTTATATTGTATCTTTCAGACATTACTTTTTTATCTGAGGTGTTCTACAGTCTATATGCTGACGACCTGAAATTGGGTAAACTGATTACAAGTGTTACAAATAAGGGATGCCTGCAAAATAATTTGACTAAATTGACTATTTGGGCACAGGAGAACAATATGCTGATAAATACATCAAAAGCTAAGGATATGAGATTTGGGAGACATAAATTGAAAGGTGAATATTTAATACAGCATACAGTGATTGAAACCGGAGACTCATTTAAGGACCTGGGTATATGGGTAGATTCAGCTATGAATTTTTCTAATCATATCAACCAATTGGCTAATGATAATTATAGAACTATAAGTTGTATAAAAATATTTATAAAGTCTACAAAATCAAACATAATGAAGTCATTGTTTGTTAGCTACATTAGACCCAAACTTGAGTATGGAATAACAATATGGAACCCTTTAGGAAAACAAGCATGAATAAACTGGAAAGAGTACATTGGAAATATACCAAGTGCATCCATGGATGTGAAAATCTAAGTTATTATGAGAGACTAAAATATCTGAACTTGTACAGTGTCTCTTACAGATATCCATGAGGAGATCTTATTCAGGTATATAGGGAATTTAGTGACAACTACTTCTGGGAATGTTTGGGGTTATCAAAACGTACTAAAGAATCATCAGACAACCTCTGTAGAAGATTCTATAGGAATAAGAAGTGTACTAATTGGTTCTCTGACAGAATAGCTGATGCTTGGAAATGACTACCAAATTACATTAAAGCAAGTACTAGGTTAGATATTTTTAAGAACAGCCTGGACATTTATTATGGGAACAAGTGTTTTGGTATATTGGCAAGCTAGAAGGGCATTAATGCGTGTGCTTGAAACATTTGTATGCATGTATGTATGTATGTGTATGTCAATTAAACATCCCAAAAGCCTTCTAGTCACTTTCTCAAAGTTGCTTATGACCACTACAGGTGACATCACCTTGCTGACTTCAGATGATTCATGACCTCCTGGAACTAGGTGAGGTATTTACTGAGGACATCTCTCCTTTATCAACACATGATACACTGGCGGAAACTCATGTGGCACTTGTCTTGTCAAAATTACAGAGTTAGTAACTGGGACCCTGGTTAAAATAAAAGCCAGCTGTAATTTGTGACTAAAGAAAATTCCTGGTATATTTTTGAAGAAAATGTCAGAACAGCTAACACATCACTTTCTGCACTGGTCCACAATGTTGGTGTTGTACAGCCCATGAAATATTAAGGTTAGTCAGATGAACCAGCACTTCAGGAGGTGATGTTGCACACAGTTGGGCATGGCAGCAGCAATAAAAGCCTCTTGCAGATACACGTTTACTATTGCAGCTGCAGCCCCTAACATTTTTAGCAATGTCCTTACTTTCAACACAAGCATACAGCAATGTTCAAAGCTGATGCAGGTGAAGCTCCATTACACAGTATTTATACACGTATGAATCACTCTGCCTTCTTGTTTTGCCTCATTGGCATAGACAGAGAGACTTATTTTATAAAGTTGTTCATTACCATGTCTATATATGGCCATTAGCATATACCATGCCTGACCATTCTGCTTGACTTACCCGCTTCATTGAGCTTGTGTTTATGAATCACACACATTCATACTCTAAGTGTGACCACTCATTGAGCAAATTTACTTACCACAATGTGGGACTTTTTTGAATCCTACCCCATGTCTTTTTAAAGGGTTAATAAACAAGTTTCTTTCTCATTTTTGCAGTCCTAGAGTTGTTCAGGTCATATGCCTTCTTATTAAAATGCAGTAAATTTATCTCTAGAAGGATTACATGACAATGAGTTTCTGGGAGTAATATTTTCAACCACTGTGCATTTTTTTATTTCTATAATCAGCTCCTCTGCTGCTTGTCAGACGCCAAGCGAACATGACAAATACATACACAATCTTTCTGATGTTCAGATGCTCTCATTTAATAGATGATGCCCATAGTATTAGAAAGATGGCCAGTACTATCACTGACCATTGTCTGGGTTGAACTACAATGTGAGTTTAATGGCAAGAGTGTAGATTCAGGGAATTTTGTTCCCTTTGTTTCTATCTGGAGACAAGCCATTTGTATGAGTGACAAAATGAGGCAGTATTTCACTCAGGACAATCAGCAATCCTGCTTCCTTTAAAAAGTCCATCAAATTATATCAGTCCTCTCACTGGCTATGCTCTTGTATCCCAACAGATAACCCCAACACCTGACTTCCCACTCTGGAGCCTCAAGCTTAACCATTCATCTAGAAATATTCCCCTCTCGTTCTCTGTACCATTCGTACTCCTTGCTGTCACCTTGACTTGACTCTTTCCCTTTTAACCTTTCTGTTGCCTCCTTTCTACCCTGAAGTCAGCACTCCTCAGCTACAAACTCTACAAACATATTTAAACTCTTGTGTTATCTCGAATATATGGCATTATTACTTCCATATTTATACTTGACTGTAAACATTATTACTGTTTCTTCTATTACTTTCTTTAAGTGTGAAAGTACTGCTCAAAATACTTAATTCTATGTATCAACATTTTTACTCATGCATGTAATTAAAGATCATTTGTTTGTAATTAATGAAATGATAGTAACGCTCAAAATGTCCTATGTATTAACATTTTTACTTTTGTATGTAATTAATGTGGAGCTTTTTTCCCCGGGCTTCCACTGAAAATGGGCTCTTTCTAGGCCCAGTGGACTTTCCCGGTTAACAAGTGCAATAAATAAATAATAATAAATAATATTTATCCCTGTAAGTAGAATATTGACTGCAATGAGAGGTAAGTGAATTGAGCTGTATCATGTGAGGGAACCTGTAAGCAGGATTTTGACTGGCATGGCAGGTAAGGGGATGTGGAATGGTGTCAGATGATGGGACCCCACCTAAGTGAAATGTTGACTTGCATGACAGGTAAGGGGATGTGGAATGATATCAGATGATGGGACCCCACCTAAGAGAAACATTGACCGGCATGGGATATAAGGAGGGTTAGTGTCAGGTGAGGGAACACTTCACCAGCGACATGGTGAGCTTCAAGTAAAAACAACAAAGTGAGAACCACTGCTTCCTCTTCCTAGCACTGTAGGGCCACTCTTGTGTCTTTAAAATGCTGGCACCTGACAGATATTGTTGCTTTCATGATGTGATCTTTGAAGCAATGATAGAATAGCCATAATTTAAATGCTGACACAACAATCTCATTAACTGCCTGCATAAAGATCTTGTTCTAATAGTATATTTATTTTAAAAAATAATAAATAAAATGACTGTTTAGAAAGTTTAATCTAACAACAAACAAATAACTCTATTCAATAACTGCTTTTGCCTTAAACAAGACTTCTTCATTCTGAAGGAACTACCTATTCAGACATCTTTAAATAACTCTAAATAATAAGACTAAAAACTTTACATAATCAATTAATTAATGTTGAATCTTTTTTAATCTTAAGAAAACGTGAAAATTGTCTTTGTCATTAAGCCCAGGAGGACTGCAAGCATCTGACTTTAATTGCCAGCAATACTCTTTCCAGTTTAATTTATCTTCAGCATCAAACCTTTAAAAAAATCCTTCACTTGTTTGCTAACTAAAAATCTAAAAGAAAATTTACATCCATTTGTCAAATGGTGCTTAGAAAATGCATTATTAATATTGCCTACTTTGATAGCATGCATATGCTCATAAATCCTACAATATAATTCCCTCATACTTCTACCAACATAATATGCTGAACAAGACAAAACTACAAATCTGTATTTACAAGTGAAACAATCAGGAATCTTATATCTTTAATAATAATATCCATTGCCTCTACCTTCAATACTGGCAATAATTGCAATTCAAACACTTAAATATCACTCTCGTATTAGAAGTAAAAACTGAAAGATTAGTGGATCCCAAAAACAATAATAATAATAAAGAAAGTAAGACAGATGTGATTTTAAGACTGGGATGCTGGTGCAAGGTTCTTTAGATGAGAAGCATATTAAGAATATTATCAGAGATAACTGGAGAATATTGAATAGTTTCCCCGAGGTTGAGAAAATAGTAGGAGAGGAGCCAGTTTTTGCTAGCAAGAGAGGATGAAAGACCTGACCAGTGAGGACATCACACCAAGGGGGCTGCAATGCTCTGCCATGTTGTGAGGACCAGGTCAAGGATGTTCATTCCCTAGTGGGTATATGTATTTACAAAGTCCAGGAATCCTGACGCCTGCATGTTTAGGGTTGTGTATGATTTCGATTTTATAGTGGAGTAGTGGAGTAGTTAAAGTCACCCATGACTATGATGTTGGGTTGAATGGGGAGTGTCTCCAGTAAGTTTAAGTATATGTTATGGATTTCCCTGGTCATAAAGGGAGACCTATGGCTTGCAGTGATATGGTATGTGACTTTTCCTATAGTAATTTAGTTGTGGAGAATGCAAGGTCTGTTATACTTGTAATCTATTGTTAAAAATAAACATAAGTAAAAAAAAAAACAGATTTATTATCCATCAACTTTCAAAATTTGGAACACACAAGTTCATGTGAATTTGTCAACAGCCACTCACCTGGATGTTTATAGATAAAAAATAAATAAATGCTGAAAGCTGAAAAATGTCCAGAACATTTGAGGAAAGTGTTTTTTTTTTAAGGTGGGAAAACATTTCTTCACCAACATGAGGGGGGTACTGACACCACCCAAAATTATATATACCTTCTCTGAGGTTTCACACCAGTGGAGAAAAGAGAAAGCTCCACTGACACTGAAAGTTGTATCAGTGACTTTACCTCAGTCTGACAGCTTTTGATAAAGAAAAGTTGACAGCTGGTTGAGATCCTGTGCAAACTTCCAAACTACTGCTTTCTCAATAAAACTAAGCTCCTCAGTGAAAACATCCAAAACAACATTGACAAATACGAGGGTAACAGGAAGTCCCAACATGGGATAATGGTAGCTGAACTTCTTGAAAGCAAGTGGATCAGAGCTGTGAACCAAAATCTGTGAGCTTTTGCTTGCTAGTGCGGGTTTGTTCATTTTGCTATGAGGATTTGGCTCAAAGTTGCTTGGAAAAGGATTAGTAAAGGCTGTGGTTTCCAGCAGGTAACTGAGTCATTGATTGTTACACTGAAGTTAGATGGATAGCTGTTTGTTATCCCTTTGGGGTACTTAGCTTTGCTGAATAAGAACTGAGTATCCTGGACTTCCAAGATGACTGCACACTGAGTAACAGCTTAATTTCATCTCCCCCAGTATGAAAACAGACACTCAGAAAAGAGAAGCAGCGAATTTGTCTTTTTGGCTAAATTTCAGTTACTGGCTAGTAAGTGCACTGCCTGGATGCCAGCAAAGAAGAAACTGAGAGAACCTAAAAGAAAATAAATCAATCACACTGGGAAGAATCCTACAGATGTTTGGCAAAAAGTAATTCAAGCTGCACGGTTTAAGACATGGCTTCCAGTAATCTAGAGGAAAACGTCAGATGTGCTCAGAGCTGATTAAATAAAATGAAACACCGAAGGAGTATATCAACTCAAATAACAAAATCCTGGAAAAAATGGAAGAAGTTTTAAGCAGATACAAATGAGCTGAAAAAGTACAAAAATCAGATGTTGACACGAAGAAAAGGTTGGCTCAGTATGAGACTGCTCAAGAAGAAATGTTTCAAAAAATGGTAGAATTAGTGTACAGCACATGTAGGGAAAGCCTGAGATATTCTACAGATATTCTGCACCAGAGAAACTGGAAGGAACAGACTGTATTCATTTTATGAAAGCACACATAAGCAATTGGGCTGATATTCTATAGCACAAACTGCTAATGGCCAAGACCTCTAATAGTAAAGATGCAATCCTACTAGCAGAAAGAGTTGATTCTTACAAAACTGTGGAAGAAGGACAAAGTACTAAAAGTTGGTTTAGTAGAGACTTTGTATTAAATGATTACTCACTGTTTACCAAGCAAAAGAGGAGTACATTTATTCCTGCAATCAGGAAATGTCATGAAGCAGGTATGAGATACAAGCAGCTGTATCCGGCTATCTTCAGAATAGCTTTTTTCCTGGAGGGTCAAAGTATTTTTTTTTTTGCAGAACACACTAAAGAGGAAATACAAAAGTTTGTCCAACAAAAAGTGAGCTATCAAACAGTGTGGGATTCTGCTTCTTATCCTTCTCATAATAAAGCTCATAGAGAGACTATTAAAAATGAAAAAAAGAGAAAAAGCACCACGCTTGGAGACCAAAACTGATGTGTTAGCGCTTTCGTTTACTAAAAATATGTAAACTTCTGCAGACTGGTTACATATTTTTAGTAAACAAAAGTGCTAACACATCAGCTTTGGTCTCCAAGCGTGGTACTTTTTCTCTTTTTTTTCATTTTCATAGAGAGACTATGCTAGTGAAACCTTTTTCCAATATTCCAAAGGAAAATGCTCAACAGAGAGAAAAAAAAGCATAGAAATTGACTAAAAGAAGCAGAAGCTTTTGAAATTAACCAGAGACTGGAGATGGGAGATGGAGGTTAACAGGAAAAAAAAAAAAACAACTCAGAAATTAATGAATAAATGAGGGATTATAAAGGGTCAAGGTGATAACAACAATACAAACAATATTTTTTTTCTTTCAGTGGGTAGAAGATAATATTCTCTGAAAGCATTCAAGTTGTTTTTATAGCTGGGAGAGGAATAAAGATAAGATAAAAGCAAATGGCACTTAGTGTAAGTAGAACAACAGGCTGTACTATGCATCTTTGCATGGATAACCTTCATTTAAGTCAGTTCAGCTTTGTGAGTATAGCCATCAATCTGAGACAATTGTTTCAATCAGAAGGGTTAAACTTCTTTATTTGAAGGTGTGCATAGTTAAGTGTGTTTGTATTAAGCTAATAGGTTATGGAGGTGTCCAGGGGGTGTATTTTGTGAGGGGTTTTCATTAAAAACAAAAGTCTTGTAAGATGTGACATAGATTCAAATGAATATGACAAGAAAGAACTGTATAAATGATCAACCTGTCAAGCAAATAAGGGAGTAACTCAATAATATACATGAGTTTAGAAAGATTGTTGTTAAGCAACTGTTTTTTTTCTTTTTGAAAATAACTCCAGAGCACAAAAGCTTTTAGCACAATGGCTCAGGCAACAGAAAGTAGAAAGGATTGTTGCTAAGCCTGGGGAGCCTATAACAAGGAAAATAATCAGAGATCCTGTAGAGGTATTATAAATATTTTGAAAATGTTATGAAAATCTGGATAAAGCAGAGAATTGTGAAAATCAAGAAAATGTACAAATGGAATTTTAGGATAGGGGGAGATGACAAAAATTGTGATGTATAACCAATCTACAGGAAAGTCTCCAGGTAAAGGTGACATTTCTCTGGAAGTTTAGAAGCTAGGAGGGAAGAAAATTATTGTCTAAACCATATAAAAATGGAAATTGTGGGAACAATACACACAGAATAATGTTTTGAAGGAGGAATGAGGTTTACAGGAAGGCAGGAACTAAATGAGCTATCTAATGTCTGACTGAAAATGATTGTACAAAAGATTATAAGTGATGTATAATGTTTGCAACTGAAAATATGTCAGTATGGTTTGTTTTCATTTATATAAATGTATGATTCCCCATGTCATAAGTGATAATTCAATAAAGATGTTTTCATTTAAAAAAAAATAAAAGAACTGAGTAGCCTGAATGAGATAACAATGGGCACTGCAAATGCTGATACTGCTTAACCCTCTTTGTGATTATCAAATTATATTGCTTCGAGGATATTGGGGGCTTCTACACTACCAGCTAGATGGCCATTCAAAACTTGTTGAGGTTTTTAACTGTTTTGTTGTTCACTTTATGGGCAACCCATATTTATTATCTCTTCTGTTATGCATTAGTTATTGCAGATCTGATCTAATGACAGGTGAATGTTTTGAGTTTTTCTTCAATGAACATGTGTTGTCCTGTGAATTCTAACATTGGGGGAGGGTGACCCGAGGCAAGTGAAAGGGTGAGCTGTGTTTTTGTGTAATTCTTTATATGCTCTGACTTTATATGAACTTGGAGTTAGTAGTTTAAAG
Source organism: Protopterus annectens (assembly GCF_019279795.1). Classification (NCBI taxonomy): domain Eukaryota; kingdom Metazoa; phylum Chordata; order Ceratodontiformes; family Protopteridae; genus Protopterus; species Protopterus annectens. The sequence continues at coordinate 1,233,637,353 of NC_056735.1, forward strand.
ATGAAAGTTATGGTGACACGCCGCTTCCACCCACAAAAACATTTTTATGTTGTACTTTGCATGCTGTCATTCTTTGCAGTGATTTGTGCCTGTGATATAAACTAGTTTAGTTATTTTGTTTCCACAGTTTGTGTCTCAACAAAATAGGACTTATTAAACACTTACGAACTGGACTGGCCCTAAGGCCAGTGGGAGTTACTTAGCCCAATGGCATCTCTCTGTCTCTCAGGGTATCCAGACTAGGCTATGACAGGGTCATTATGCCTTATGTAAGCAAGATATTTGCCTGATAAACACCACATCAAAGTACAAGGCTTTTTCCTAGTGCAAGTCTTGCTCCTGAGGTAGTTTTAGTCTCATTTGTGGAGTAGAGAACATTTCCAGTCATGTACTGCTTAGTGAATAGTTCAGTATTATTGGCAATAGCAACTTCACATCACTTGCATGGCTCACATTATCAGCTGCTTGCACTCGCAAAGTAAGCAGTTGCTGAGTGCTCAAAAAGGTTTTTAATCCAAAATTAGTCAAATTACAACTCTGGCTTTGTGTACTAGTCTAGTTACTGTCTCAGAACATAAAACTGGACTTAATTTAAAGACTGGTAATATACTTCTCAACCTCTTAGCACAAGAAATCTGGACAAAGCCAGATATAATCAGGGGCCCCAAAATAGGTACAGATTTTAAAAATTGCTCCTATAAACTTAGAAAGTTGCTATAATAACATACTTTGAATTATTAAATATTTTCTGAAGGATGTGAAGTCAGTAACTCATATATATCTATAATTCTTTACTATTATTTAATGACTTCAAACCTCAGTAATTTTCCAGAAAAAAGCACATTTTATGAGGAGCAGAACAAAACATATGAGGCAAAAATCTGTATATTCTGCAAAAATCTGGACAGTTGAGAGGTATGACTGATAGAGAGATACTATGCTGTCTTTTGCTTCTGTTGTTAACATGAAGTTAATGATTGGTTACTACAAAATGGCTGTCAAATAGTCCATATCAGAGAGCATGAAAACAAACACTAATAATCATAAAACAGTAACAGATACTGTGATGTTATGTAATGTCTGATCACTAGCACTTGTGGCAGAATGTAGAACATTACCTCTTCAAAATCACAGCAGAGAAATGCTTGCTGTAGTCACAGATAGGAACAAAGAGTCTCTGAGTAGTGAAATATGAGGTGTGTGTGCTGAGTAGTTGGAGGCACAGACAGATAAAGAATGATTCATTTGGCTGAACGTGAAAAAACAGTAACAGAAGCAGTTTGACTCTTGTATGTACACAGTTACAGCCACATAAAGATTATGTTTCAAGTGGAAATGTAAAGCTGGAAAATGGTTTGAATAGAGTGGGGGAGAGTTTTGTGCAGATGTGTATTACAGAAAGCTGAACAAACTGTTGGATGTCATATGTTCTCCATAACTCTGCATGGGTTTCCTCAAGACGTTCTGATTTCCTCCCACCTGCCAAAAGATGATGCTCAGTGACTACTCTAAGTTATCCCTGCATGTAATCTTTTCTGTTGATCTTATGACCTGGGATATGGCTGGAAAACATCTTATTTTTAGTCCACTTACCCAATTTAAAAAGTAATTAAATAAAAAAAAAAAACTTTCAGAAATAGTTATGAGTGGAGAGGTGTGTGAGCAGTCTAAGATCTCTCAACCTGCAGATATTGAAAATAGGAAGAGGGTCAGTTAAAAAACAGGAACATCCAACTAAAAATCCAGACATCTAATTAACATAAAATCAGAATACCAAGTGGTACATAACTCTTCCCATTTCTAGTAGGAATATGGGATGGGACTCAGAAATATATGTTTACAAAACAGAGAGTGGCAAAATGGTGGAAAAATATAGGTACGTTATCAAAGATATAGTGTAAAAATCTACAGAATTTAATGAACTGTATCACAAAAGTCTACTAGGTCATTTATTTATTTTTACTTCATAAAAAGGGAGAAGTAAAATGTGTGCCTACTTTCTTCAAATTATTGTAGCCTCTAAGATGTTGGAGATATGGTGTGGTTTTCTGTATACTAGACAGCTTCAGAAATCATGTGTAATGAAGAAGATTCAGGAAATTGTTTGAGGTGGTAAATCAAACCTTAAAATAGGAGCACACCTCAAAAGCAGGGACATCATATGCAGAGAAAATCAGGCTTGAAAAATGTGAATGTTCTTCCAAACTAGGACAGTTGAGAGGTCTGGGGCAATGTCATTCCTATGAGGGGACTGAGGTTATTACTGTAACTGTAGAGCATTCTAAGGAAGTCCAACAGTTGTGGAAGCACATCGACTGTAATAAGGAATGAGAATCAATCGGGTAAAGAACTCCGGCCTTTCAGGGGAAATGCAGGAGAAGCCCATGAAGGAAGAAAAGGGTCATGTTTGCTTCAAATGTATAATAAAGGACAGAAAATATTCATGATCTTTTTGGCCCCCCAAGTCTTCTCATAACCATTAAGTGCAGCTACACCGACTCATTTGTCCAGTACTTCCTGGCATCCAGTGGCATTGGCTGTGGGTGGTGAGAGCTGGGGACCGAGAGTCAGAATATTTTATCAGGTTTCAAGTTGTTTTCTGCAGCATCTCTCAAACACACTCAAGTGTGTAGATTATTTAACTATCAAAGTCATTTTTTGGCTTGGCACAGCAGAAACGCAACCAAGAAAATGATAAACTTTGAATGTTAATGAAAAGCTTTTACTTGCACTCAGTGTTTAAATGTTAAACTTAGTTCTGTAGATTAGCCTCTCTAGATCTCTGCAACGCGGTGCATATGCGAGTGTTTACCAACGAATAGTTGCAGATTCATGACTCTACTATAGCATGAATTTATATTGAATAAGTCGGCTTACTTGGAATACTATGTGTTTATTTTTTTCTTCCTGCCGATGCCGACTATTGCCATCTAAGAATATCAGTTTTATAGCTTAGCATCTCTATAGCTCAGCAACTCTATGCTTATTCCATGTGTTTAGTTTAGAGTAGTTTTTTTCTGTCTGGTCAAAACTGTATAATGTAAATGGCTAGAGTTTATAGCTTAGCGTCTCTATAGCACTGCAACTGTATGCTTATTCCATGTGTTTACTCTAAAATAATGGTTTTACTGCCTAGTCAAATCTGTATAACGTAAATACCTACAATACTGTATCCTCTAAAATATGTGGGGGATTGAGCGTTAGTTCGACACCCCACAACCATTGTCCATAGTCTGTTGCAAGTTCGACAAGCTTAACTAACCATAAGGAACACGTGCTATCTGCCAGCTCCTTTGCTCTGTTTAATTATAACTGGTTTTACTGAGCGAAGCAGGCATTCGCTAACACTTTAGGTACATTAGTTCCTAACTTTAGAGGATCCTTAATGCCTAGAGATTTTTCTTGTTAATTGACTATAGCACTTCAACCACACTCATGTATTAGTCCTGAATATAGTCTGCGACAAGGTTAACACCAGGCTTATCAGTGACCAAGTGGCTATAGTTACTAGTGCGTGCTTACTGCTCAAACAGTGGCAAGGTTTTATTTTGTCCCTATCTCCCTTTATCTACTGCATACTTGGCAAAGTCAGTTAGTACCCTTCTAGCCATAGCGTTTCTGCTTAATAATTTGGCAGCCTGAATCAAGCGGTTTACCTCTACAATGCTGCTATGTTAGCAATGCTCTTGACTACAAAGAATGTTTTAATTATTTCTTTTTAAAGTACTTGACTACAAAGAATGTTTTAATTGTTTCTTTTGAAAGTACCTTACCCCATATCTTGAATTTAGATGCTGAAATTTGTGCTGTTTTTCTTTTTAGAATACTGGTTATTTGGTTTATGTGACTTTTCTGTATCACACTGCCCTCCTCTCAACATTCTCCTTAACTTCCCAGTCCTCTGCCCAACATTGAATTCTGATTCCACCCTGCTGGACGTGGAAAGAAAACCAGCACCTTTTTCCAAGTAAAGGACCTGATACACCTACTCCCTGAACGTACTATCTCTGCAAATTAAAGGATTAATGACAGTATGTGTATATACTGTTATAACTGCTAGCATAGAAGCTATTCCCATACCCCTGCTAGGTGGTATGAAAATGCTCTCTACCAGGTGTTGCAGCAGCCAACCGTCCCCCACTCTGTATCTACACACTTGCCCTTCTTCAGCCTTCTTCTAGCTTTTAAAAGCCTCTCTTTCAGTACTTCCCCAGCCCCGGGATCTACTGTGGCCCATTGATGTATTAACGTAGTTTTGCACTAGATGGCAGCCTGTACCTACTTTTAACACTTACCTTTAGTGTAGTACCTTTTTTAACTTACTAGTGCAGTTTTTCACGATCTCTACTTTCTACCCTACTCCCCTACAAATATATCTGCTTATCCTACTATTAGTCCTTGGGGTTTACCCTACTCCCTTTGTACATACTTTACTTCCAAATTTGTTATCTACAATACTGATTGTTCCCATCCTGACCTGCATTCTACCTCCCTTTGGCTATTTCAACTCCATTCACCCTGCGTGCTCACTCCGCTCCCCTACCCTGCCCCCAATTCTCACCTACCCCCATTACTCCTACATTTATCATCACCTTGCCACTCCCCCTCATCTAGAACCACTACCAATCATTAGTAACAATCATCTTTATCCCATCATTTATAAAATCCAACCCACTACTAAAACCCTCACTAATCTATAAAGCTACACTAATTAGTGAGTCCTCACCCCTGCTCTCTAACAAGTACTACTTAAATACCCTCAAAATGCCTCCACAAACTACTTTCACACCCCAGAAATCAAAATCTTTTTACCGACTAATACCGCCACTCATACTCCTTTGTCTTATCACAGCCTACGAATATCAATACCTCCCTGGCTCTCACTACCCTCGATCCAAAATCATTACTGTCAAGCTGCCACATGACTCTAAACTAATATTACCCCAACTCTCATCAAATTCTTCTAATGTAACACATCTGCATCCCATTCCAGACACTTCTATTAACCCTATAACTAAATACTATCACAAACTCTTACTAAAACTCCAAAATGTGAGAATAGATCACTACCTAACCTCCTAGAAGATGGTGACATCTCCCCTAACCCAGGCCCAACCCCACCTGTTGCTATCAACTCCACAATTAATACCCACACTAGCCTATGAAGCTCAAATAATGTCTCCAACGCACTCCTGGTGTGTCACCTAAACATCAGAAGTATAAATAACAAAATTCACTATTTACATGCCCTCCTAGATGTCCACTCCCCTAATATTAAGACTTGATTGCATCTCTAGGAAAGGAGGTGGAGAAGCTATCTTGTAGAAATCAACACTAGAAGTTACCAAAACTAATATTCCACAGGCCTTGATAACTAGCAACACAGAAATACTCATCACAAAAGTCCAACTCAACAAACATAAGTCTATAAATGTAGCCTGTATCTATATTCCCCCAGGTGACAACACAAACACCTTAGATGGTATCCTCCAGTTGCTATCCACTAACTACTCCCAAGAGACTATTATTCTCGTTGACTTTAATATTGACTGGAATACCTGCTCATCAGATGTCCCTTCCACCCATGTAAATTTACATGGCTTCTCTCAGATCATATCTTCCCCTACCAAAATCTGTAAGCCCAACAATAGGGAAAGAATCCTAGACTGGATATTAATAAATAACTAACCCCAGATATATTACATAGGTACCCTACCTGAGGACATCAGTGGCCACTTCCTGACCAATATAATCAGAAAAAAATGACATCCCTCAACAATCTACCTTTAAAACCATTAGGAATACTAAGAACTTTATTCGAACTAATTTCCAGAATGAACTTAAATCATGTGTCTGGTCCAACCTAAAACTACTTCCTCTAGATGAAGCAGTCTCATACTTTAACTCTAAATTTCTTGCTATCTTAGATAACCATGCTCCGTACGTACTATCAGAACCAATAACAAAGTAGGACCATGGTTAACCAATGGTACAAGACAAAAAATTATTAACAGAAACAAATCATGGACCTCCTGGAGAATCACTAAATCCTCAAAAGATCACATCACATTTAAACAAGTGAGAAATGATACAAAGAAGTCCATTATCCTAGACAAAAAAGTTACTACTATAATCTGCAACAGAAGCACCAAGATCAACCACAAAAATTCTGGACAGACTTAAATAGACTCTTCCACCCAGGTAAATCATCAACCCCTACCCCCTTAGTTACCCTGTTGCTAATACCTTTCACTCTTTCTTTACAGAAACCATGCAATCCCTAGCCAACCAACTATCTCCCATTACCGCAAGTACTACCATACCCCCACAAGAAAATAAAATCCCCTTCAAGTTTGATCCAGTACCTAGATCATTTATTAAGTCCTACTTAAAAAACTGAACCCACCACCCTTTTAGCAGACCTACTACCTGCAGAGTTTCTCCAAAAAGCTGCTAATGAAATAGCATATCCGATTTCAATTTTAATCTATCAAACTATTCTCGAATTTTACATCCCCTCCATCTGGGAAATCTCACACATTATTCCTCTTCACATAGGGGGACATTCCACTGAACTCTCAAACTATAGACATATTGCCATCTTATCTCTCCTTGCTAAAATAATGGAAAAATGCATCCATAAGCAATCTCTAGCCAATCTGAATCAGAACAATCTCCTAGCCCCCTCCCAGCATGGATTTAGACCTTCCCATAGTACTACCTCAGCCCTTCTCTCCTTGTCTCACACAATAAATCAAAACTGTAATGACAACAAGCTCTCTTCAGCTCTCTTTCTAGACCTATCCAAGGCATTTGACATGGCAAATCACCAACTACTCCTAGACACACTAAAATCACTCTCTATAGACAACATAGCAATTAGCTGGTTTCATTCTTACCTGAGTGCCAGACAACAAGCTGTACTATGGAAAGATAACCTATCCCCCCTATTACCAGTCACCCATGGAGTTTCCCAAAGATCAATATTAGGTCCCCTCCTATTCTCCATATTCATTAATGACCTGCACAAAAACATCCCACATACAATGTGTATTCAGTATTCAGAAGACTCTACACTAATTAGCTCTGCCACCTCACCCACAGACTTACAATCCTTAACCCAAATCACTTTCAGTAAAGTAGAGAACTGGCTCACTAGTTGCCGACTACTATTAAACCCAAATAAAACCAAACTATTAATCGTCTCCCCTACTCACAAAGTCTCCTCACCACCTCTCACCATAACATCTAACAATGGCACCATAATTTCCCCAGAACCTTGTACTAAACTACTAGTGGTAGTCATCGACAACAACCTAAAGTTTGATACTCACACTGACAAAACTCTCAAAACAGTTAATAAGAAACTAGGTTCTTTATATAGGATTAAATAATTCCTCACCCCAGCTGCCAGTGCTGTTACTGCCTGGACACACCTGCTATCAACCCTTGTTTACGCCTCGCCCATCTTCGTAAACCTAAGCAAATCAAGCCTCAATAAACTTACTAGCTACTACAATAATATAGCCAGATTTGCTACAGGTTCAGCTTATAAAACCAATCACTGCCTAAACCTTCAATCCCTAGACTGGCTAGAACTACCCTATCAACTTCAGTATAACCAACTTATAGTCATTCACAAAATTCTCTTCCAACCAAACAGTGCACCCATACTGAAAAATATTATCACTCCCTACATTAACCTAAAAATCCTCCGCTCTTCCAACAGAATGCTAGTACAAACTGCTAAAGCTCACAACTCAGCTGGTGAATCACTATTCTCCAACTCTGCTGGTAAAAACTGGAACTTACTTCTTGCTGAACTTACTACTCTGTCCTCCTTACCCCAATTCAAAACACCCCTAAAGAAATACCTAAAAACACACTGGATTTGTCCATGCACAAACCCTGACTTAACCCCACTCAAACAGAAACTATATATGAGAACCTAGCTGCAAGTATAAAACTCTGATCCTTAAAATGGTCAGAATTAATTTGTCTCTCACCTGCTGGTAAGATTTGAAATAAGGTTGATAGCATGTATGTTAGCCACCTTAAGGCTATGTGTTTCCCCTTTTCAAATATAATCTCTAACTATCTCCTCCTCAACCACCTTAAGGCTAAATGTTTCACCTTCTCAGATGTAATCTCCAGCTATTTCCTCCTTACCTATTAACTTTCATCTGTCGCGGTGGTGGTGTTGCGGTAGCGTTGTCGCCTCACAGTAAGACGCTGTCCAGTTCGATTCTCAGCTAGAGCGCCTTCTGCATGGAGACATGCATGAACGGGTGTGCCTTCATTGAAGGGTGTGCATCAGGGATGGTAACTCAGCACGTAAAAATAAACTACCAATCATTAGCGGACCGGAGTTCCGCTGTGGCGACCCCTAACCGGGAAAAGCCGAAAGACACAACAACTTCAGAAAAACATGTAATTGTGTGTATATAGCATTAAACAAATATCTATGTTGTTAAAATACAAAATACGAATTTCACTGTAATTACACTTGTTTATGTATATTTGGAGCTTTTCTCCCTGGGCCTCCACAGAAAATGGACATGTATCCAGTCAGACTTTCCCAGTTAACAAATGTAAAATAAAAATAAAATAAATAAAAAAACAGTGGTAATGTAACAGCAAGCATACAGAGAGTTATACGTCAGAATAATATGCAGCATAAATGAACAGAGTCATAAGTAGATGTGATATTAGAATTCAGTCAACATAATCAGTGTAAAGGCTCCCTCAACACTGTCATAATATCATATGATATTGCTATAGAGAAAATAATATACAAACACAAATTATTTACAATGTGTACAATTGTTAAACGTAGGACTGAAAGAGAGGAAGGCATGAATCAATCTCAGAGGAAGAGGGAGAGGCAGAAAAGGCAGAAAAAATAAGTGTGTAGAGACAAGGGGGAAGTGTGCAGCTATATGGCCAATATTACAGGAGTTTGAGGACCTACCTAATAAAGCACCATGTAGACAGACATCATCACTGGCCCATAAAACAAGTCCCTTATAGAGTGCTTCAGTGAGTTAAGCAGACTCCAAGACAGGAATTACAGGAGATGATGCATCTAGGGGTTATCAAGGAGTTGAATAGTTTACTCCTGTTTTAATAAATCTTATAACAAAATATAAGATATTAATTATTCTGTGTCAGCCATAAACTGATTATCTGTAATAACTGACCAGAGGGTGGGAGGGTTGCTGTAGTAGAACGTATTGGTAAATCTCCTCTCATTTTGGTCTCTACTTCCACTCAGTCACCATCTGATCACAATGCATGTGTGTGTCATGTGTTGTTAAATTTATATTTGCTCTAAGACTGCGTATAACAATGAAAAGACCTTGGTAGTGTGTTGTATTTTAATCAGTTCCATTTAAGTCATATAAGCTTTATGTATGTTGAACATGTACCTTTTAACATGCATGCATGTATATATGTAATTTCACTTGCTTATGTTATGGTATATATAACACTCTTTTGACTTACTGGTTAATCCAATGTTATTTCTCTGTCAGCATACCGCCTGCTAATTCTATTTTGACCTTACATTCATAAACTTTCTTACCATCTCTCTACTCTTATAATACCCCATATTGTCTTTATCTGATTCACCATGCTCCTTTATCCATCTTTAGGAATATGTATTAACTTTATTGCCTCCATATGATACTGCAATTTAGTAGAGCTTTTCTCTTTTCTTTCTTTTCAAAGCCTGTGGTCACTTTCATCCACCCCTGACTCTCATATTGTAGGAGCTCTGCCACAAGCCTCAGCTCTCGAATGTTTTCACTGAAATTGTTCTCAATGTGCAATGTAATTTAGTTTAACATGAGCACCCTTGCTGTGTATTAACTGTAATTATACAATGACCCCCCCATTAATATTCCAAAATGTGCACGCTGATTGGTCAGCATGCCCATTGTAAATCAGAGTTATACTAATGGAAAAAGGTCCGGTCGCCCAGACGTTTTCCATTAGTATGTCTTTTTGTTTTGTTACAGCAATGGAGAATGGAAGAGCTCCGTTGCTGTAATCTCACTATGCTAAATGGGTTTAACATAGCGAGATAGCTTAAAAAAAAAGCAACGGAGATCTTCCTTTCTCTATAGGAAGATCTCCGTTGCTTTTTTTAAAGCTAGCTCACTATGTTAAAGTCCTTTAACATAGCGAGGCACCTTTTAAAAAGCAATGGAGATCTTGCTTTCTCTATTGCTTCCACACACAGCTCTGATGTACTGCATAAGCATACACATGCGCAGTGCATCAGAACTGCCGTAGAATACCGGACAGCTGAGGAAGGGCAGCATGGAGGCATTATACAAAGCCATTATTAAAGAAAAGTAAGTATTTTTTTTCTTAAATAATGTCATTGTAAGGTTATAATTAACATAACAAATATACCCACTAGAGGTACATATTTATACAGTGATACCAGCAATAAATGATATCTTAAAGTAAATATATTCATGTGTATAAATGGTGGGATAACACTGCAGTATATACTGAATATGCTTTTGGGATTACACTGCATACAGCTTTTAGTATCAAAATTGTTTCTATTGTCATTAGGAGGAGTTTTAACAAAAGGATTCTGTTTTTCTTTGCTATTTGAAAGAAATGTTCAGTTTATGATTAGCATTTATTAAATTATTTGCTAATCTGCATATCTATACATAAAAAAGTAATAGAAGGTGTTAGGTTGACTAACTGATTTAACTTGTTTAAATCAAATAGATAATTTAAACATGTAATATGACTGTAAATGCTTTGAAGGGGATACACTGTTTTGATAACATAGCTAAATATGGGCAGTTAGTATTTTGTATGGTAGATGCTGCTCAAGTGTTTTTTTCTTTCACTGAATAAGAAAAGCTTCACAAATTGAAATTCCCACCGAAAAAGCTTAATTCTGGCTTCTGTGACTGTTTTTAATGTGCGCGAGCATGTACAAAGGAAACACAAGACAATGACATCACTTGACCTTTGAACTCATGCACTGCATCAAAAATGCAGAATTGAAGCCAAAAACAAAAGCTGGAAGGGAAATAATGGATTTTAGCTATGTTTTGGTTTTTACAGCTCATAAAGGTATGGATTACTTACAAAAATTTATTTTATGAAAAACGAAGAGTTAATTCTATGTTTATCTTATTAGCTTAGAGGGGAAAATTGTAATTTAATGCTAATTTATGGTTGCTGTTTAGATATAGTGAAGCAAGGAAGGAAGTAAGGATTTTTATAGACAAAAAATGTTGTCTAATGATGTTAAACAGCAATATGATTAAATAAATAGCATGTGAAGTAATTGTAATGTAAAGCTATATACAAGTCTTTATTTTGCTGCATTCATGAGTAAGCATTCACACCTTGCAGAAGGTTTTGTCAGGGTATATGATAAAATGCATTACTTTCAAAGTTAGTTGCAGTGCAAGTTATGATGAAATGTTTCAAACTCTTAAAAGACTACACACACAGAAGTAATGGATGACTATAAGTACAAATAATGGTTAGCACATATAATGTAGTTTAAACTGTTTAAACACTGTTAGTAGAATAATGATTTTTTTCTCTCACCATAAGGGTATTATTAGTAGGTTATAATTAACATAACAAATATACCCACTAGGGGTACAAAGCTATACAGTGATGCTATCAATAAATGATATCTTAAAGTAAATACATTCATGTGTGTGAAGGGTGGGGTAACACTGCAGTATATACTAAATATGCTTTTGGGATTACACTGCATAGGGATTTCTGTATCAAAATAGTTTCTATTGTCATTAGGAGGAGTTTTAAGAAAAGGATCCTGTTTTTTGATGTTTGAAAGAAATGCTTAGTTTATGATTGCTATTTATTAAATTATTTGCTAATCTGTATATCTATACACTTTTCTTATGTCAAAATGGCTTTCACATCATTTGGTAAAGTTAACCTCACATGGTACAGTATAGTGGAACTGTTTATATACATTACTACAAAGGATTTCACTGTGATTACAGGGTGTACTTTATAAGTTCATGTTTAAATGGGTTATTTTGAAAATATGTTAGTGTTTACATATTCTATGAACAAAGTAGAAGCTAATTGTGTTTGTAATTGGTGTGTGAGATGAGGTTAAAGGGTGGTTTGGTTAATTTAGTAACTAAACCTGGAACTTTATGCTTCATGTCTGTATGTGTACATAGTTATTGGTTTCAGAGTTCATTAGTGAACATGTTTGATTCATCCATGATAAAAAATTTCATGAGATATTTCACATTATTGGAGATGGAATGTATTTTAGATGTTCTTAACATAAATATAGTGCATAATGACTTATAAATGGTTATCATTAAATGCTAATGGTTTAAAGAATAACATCAAAAGAGCTGGTTTGCTTAAGTTTATCAAAATGCATAAAACTCAGATAATTTTCTTGCAAGAAATGCATTTATTGAAGAAAGATTTAAAAAATGTTCCTTTAATGGTTATACAGTACTTGCCGATTCTTGTTTTAAATCTAAAAGAAGGAGCACACTTATATTATGGAATAGCGCTTACACAATACCTAAAATTATAAACACATTTTCAGATAAAGATGGAATGTTAAGTTTAATGGTGCTGGAAATTCCTAGGAAATTCTACATGTTAATAAATTCATATTGGATACCTGAGTTAGGAACTAAATAAATATCTGGATTTTATTACACTATATGCAAATTGGGAATTATATTGGCAGATTTCAATTGCTTATTAACGGATAAAGATACCTCCAGAAATAGTAAAGTTAAATTAACAACACAAGTTAAGAAGTTAAATAATTTTATAGCCTCAATAAATTTTAGTGACATACATAATTTAAGAGCACAAAATTCATTTTATTACACAACTATTCTTTCAGATTTGGCACACAAACAAATATTGACAAGATTTTTGTTTCAAACAGTATCCACGTAAAAATAAGTGATGTTTTGATAAAGTCACGCGTACTTTCTGACCACAATGCCGTTTTTTTAGTTTGACTTTGCAAAATGATAATTTGATAATTTTACAAAGGATTCCAGCATATACAACAAAACTAAATGGCTTGAGTGAGTGGATATTGAAAGAAATAGATACAACAACAATCAACAATAATGATGAGGTAACAATTACCATATTATGGGATGCATTAAAAGTTTACATTAATGGTAGAGTAAAAGCTTGATAGTTCAACAAAGAAAGGAATGGGATAAAGAATGTTTACAACTACAAACCAAAAGAGATAAGTTAAAACTAAATCTAAAGTTAACCGATAAAGCAGTACATATTGAAATTTCAAAATTAAATCAAAAATATTTAGAAATATTAAATCATAAAGTTGCTATAAACATAGAAACTTTTAAATTGCAATCCTATTCTGTAAACCATAGACATTTACAAAAACTGGCTATCAGATCCAAACAAATTAGTAAACAAAACCATATCAATGAAATTAAGTATAAGATTAATAACTCAGTTAAAAGAACAACTGATTTAAGGGGTATATTAGAAGCATTTAAAACATATTATAAATCAATCAATGATATATGTTTACCTTTAGAGACAGATAATGTAATAGATATATTTCTACAGGAAAATATAAACAGTAAGATGTCCAATCAACAAAATAACATACTAAATAAACAAATAACTTTAGCAGAAGTGAAAGAACAAGTCAAAAATTTGAAGGACAATAAAGCACCAGGATTGGATGGGATAATCCCAGAAATATATACGATTTTTGCAGAATACATAATAAAGATGTTTTTAAATACTTTCTCTTTGATTAAACAACACTTAATAATCCCCCATCTTGGAATTACTCAATAATTTCTCCCATTCTGAAACAAGGCAAGGACCCCAAATCTTGTGTATCCTATAGACTTATATCATTATTAAACATAGATTATAACATCTTTATGTCGATCCTGGCCAAGAGACTAAAGAATATATAACCTAATTTAATACATTATGATCAAACAGGATTTATCTTACATAGGAAAGTACATGATAGTATTAAGTTACTATCTCTAATAGATATTGCAAACAAAAATTAAGAAGCAGCTATTATTAGTTTAGATATAGATAAGGTGTTTGACTCCATTAGTTGGTCATAGTTAGATACATTTTTCTTCAGATTTTACTAACCTAATAATGAAAATATATAATGAATCACAAGCATATGTTAAAATTGGTCCATGTTTATCATCTTCATTAAGAATCCTTAAAGAAACTAGACAAGGATGCCCAATGTCCATATTATCATTTGCTTTATCAGTGGAACCTTTTGCTTCATATGTTAGAAATGACTCAAACATAAAAGGATTCTATGTAAATGAGGATTATTGTCCAAAAGTTCAGTTATTTCAGGATGATATTTTATTGACATCTAGTGATATAGATGATTCTTTACAATATATTATAAATGCTAAAAATAAATTTGGAAAAATCTCAGGGCTTAAATTCAATCAAAATAAAACTAAAATATTATTAATCAATAAGAAAATAAATAGAAGCCTACTAAAGTATAATACATTTAATTGGGAAAATGATATGATAGACTATTTAGGGATTAGTATAAAGAGCACATGGAAAGAGGCTATTAAATCAAAATTATACTAATCTAATAGCTATAATCAGTGATTTAATTAAAAATGGAATAACATATTTTTCATTATGGAAGACAGGCTCTCATTAATAAAAATGATTATCTTGTCCAAAATTTTATTTTATACACAATCACTGATTTTACCTCCACCTAAAACATTTTTAAACAATTAGATTCCATGTTACTTACATTTCTTTGGTTTCCTCAAAAAACAGGAATAGCTTACAAAGGGCATGTTAGAGCCTGGAACAGTAATGGGATTGAATTTACTAATATAGAACTATACTCCAAATCTGTTATAATCATTATAATATTACATTGGATTACATCATCATATACTTCTAGTTGGAAACACCTACATGAGATTCATAGAACTGATACTAAAAATGTGTAAATACAATTTAAGGAATCATTCGGAATCAACAAAATTTATTGGATTCTTCATGAATATTGCCTATACAATAAGAGGTTTAGCCATTTCACTTATGGTGTAAATCAAATATTTTACATTTTAAGAACATAATATGTACAAATTATAGTTTTAAACAAACATCTTTCCTTATATTTCCTATAGATTATACACCAGCTTGTTTAGATTCTTTCACTATAAATAAAATGTGGAACCTCAAAGAGAATGACTTAAAATTCTGGCACCATTTTATAGATAAAAAGAACATCCACTCAATGAACTCTCTTTTAGCCAGATTTGATATTTGTCAAGATAATTGGTTGTGTGTTCATTCATTATGATAATTTATTGAAAATAAACTGAGAGTATCAATTAATTTAAAAATTGATTCTATACCAAGGTTGATACAATTATTTATATGGTGTAACTCAATGAACAGTGAACATAAATTAAGCATATCACCTATATATAAAATCTTAACAGAAGATTTGCTTAATTTTGACCTAGAATTTTGGAATTGCTGTATGAAGATTAATGGTGAACCTCTCTCTAATGAAAATAAGAAACAGTTATTAAAACAATATATGGCACTTCATCATCATTATATCGGAGATTATATACCTGGAAATTTATTCATCTAAGTTTCTACACCCCACACAAAAATTGATCTCATAACTAAAAGTAAAGAAAATAAATGCTAGAGGTGTGGTGAATTTCTGGAAGCCAACTGGGTTCATATGTTCACTTGAATTTTAAACTCTCACATAATAGTGAAGAGATTTTAGACATTTTACAAAAGTTTTGTGGTCTGATAATTGTCAAATCACTAGTTCATTAATATTATTTAATGTAACTATCCCAAGTTTGATCCCCAAATATCAGTTACCTGTTCTTTAGACAATTCTAGCAATTGACAGAAAGATTATTGCATTGAATTGGAAATATAAGCAAAATCTTATGTTTGTTGAGTTTATTACATTAACAAAATCTGTATGTAAAAAAGAAATGCACACCATTTGCTATAGATCATCTAATGTAACACATAAAAGAAAAGCATGGCAAAAACTTGGAAAATTTATTAGATAAATATTGACAAGTATTCATGGATAAGACAAATGTTTGTCATGGATGACTGTAGATAGTGTAAATAGTTGTTATGTTATATATATTGTATATTTGAATTGTGTATTTGTTCATGTTAATTAACAAAACAAAATGAAAATGTTTAGAAAACAAAATATGCACCTGCCCTTTGCTGGAAAGGGTCTGTGACATTGCAGTCTTGCTGTGTATTCACTGTGACTGTCAAATATGTGTCTGCCCTGTGACAGAAAGGGTCTGTGACATTCCTCCCAAAGCAGTAGACCTTGCACTCTAAGGACCACTTTGGAAATAGGCCACTGCCCCTTTTCTTGACAGAGTACAGTGTATTTGCCAGTTACATAGTCTCCCTAGATTCCTGGTTTCTGCATTTAGTAAATGAAAGAAAACCTGTTATAATTTGTTCCTGCTTATTAATTTATGTGTATCAGCTGTAAGTAGATTGCTATCTGTAATAATTATTCTAATGATGGGAAACCTGCTACACTCCCTTGCCCTACTGCAATTACCACCCACCCCATTTACTCTACCATTATACTTCCCACATATACATTTCACCTGTGACACCCAGTCCCTAATTTTCCCAAAACCGCTTCACTACTAGCATCATACAAATATTCCTGTTTCTTTTTTCCTATTTCCTAATTTCTGTCTAATATTTAACATCCTTCCCAACAACCTTTGTCCCTTCCATACTGCTTTGCACTATATCCATTCACATTCAGACCCCTCTCCAACAGT
Source organism: Protopterus annectens (assembly GCF_019279795.1). NCBI lineage: Eukaryota > Metazoa > Chordata > Ceratodontiformes > Protopteridae > Protopterus > Protopterus annectens. The sequence continues at coordinate 1,233,654,233 of NC_056735.1, forward strand.
ACCTATCCATTATTCTACATTTCTTTTTTTTCTCCCACACTACAATTTAACCCTCCCATCCTGCTACTTACCACTGTAAAGCCTTACAATGCATTCTTTTTATACATACTCCCATATCTGAAGCCAGCTGTTCTATTCTACCAAGCTATCTCTCCCCTGCCTTTACTTTATCCCACATTACCCCTTCTCTTCACTTCTTCTCTGTTTTTTCTTCTCCTCTCTTTCTCCACCTTCTATCATCAAACCCTTACATACACTCACCTACCCATAAACTTAATTCTCAACTACTTACACATTCCTAATTACCTCACATTATTCAAACACAATGACTCTCAACTACATAAAATAAAACTATTTCTACAGCCCTCACTATCTCCCAAAATAAAGCCAAACTATCACTTTTTCGGCCTCAACTGCTCATTACTAAAACTTCCTATACTAAACTTACTACTCTCAGGTGATATACATCCCAACCCAGGACCAGTACACCCCAAGCCAGGACCAGTCACCAGCTCCTGTCTGTCTACCAATCCCTCATCCAGCTCCTCTGTCCCTACTCATCTGCCATCACCCCCTCCATTTTCCCCTTCTCAGACTCACTCCTCCACATCTTACAAAAACCTAACTATACTATCTTTGAACATTTAAAGTATTGTATACAAAGTCACTGAACTTCACTCCTGGATATCTCTCCATACCCCTGACATTCTCATCCTCTATAAAACCTGGTTAAAACTCCACATATCTGACAGTGAAATCTTACCCGTCTAGTTACGATATCATTCACCTGGATATACTCAAGAATAAAGGGGGACGTGTAGCTATAATGTACTCAAATCAACTCTCCCCTCTATCAATCTCGTAATTTCCACTCTGCTGAAGTCCTCATAATAAACTGTAAATTGAATAATCATAAAAAATAGCCATTTCTTCCATCTATATAGCACCAGAAAACAACACCGCCACTCTCAAACACTTACTGTCCTGGATCTCACAAGCTATCTCCTACGAAACCATTATATCGGGTGACGTTAACATAGATTGGAATTCTCTGACCTCTGACTTTCCAAATGCCAGCATTAATCTATATGGCTTCTCCCAAATAATAACTTACCCCACACATCTGAGTAAACACAATAATACCAGCACTACACTTGATGGGATCCTCACTTCTAACCCTAATCTATACCACATGCCTGATACCTTAAGTGACCATCTTCCAACCAAGATTGAAAGACAATCCTTCCAACTGTGCAAATATCATCAATACAAAGATTGTCAAAAACATTCTAACTTCAACCCAGAAACCTTTAACCATATACTCTCCTCAATTAACTGGTCCTTCCTCCATGATCTCTCCCTTGAAGAAGCTCTTCTAAAATTCAACAGTATCTTCCTAAACACTCTAAACTCCCTGGCTCCCATTAGGAAAATTAGAATAAAAAACAACTTTGTAACTTGGATAAACCAATACACCCACTCCCTCGTTTACAACAGAGATAATGCCTGGAAAAAACTGGAAACATCCAAATCCCCTTCTAATCTGCATTGTTATAGAGAATTTTGTAATTTAACCAAAAAACAAGTTAACCATGACAAAAAAAACTTTGCCTAAAGCCGCAGTATAGCCCACACTCCAACCCCAAAAAATCTGGAATACAACCAACAAGCTACTACAGCCAGATAGACCCTCTACACCAAATCCCTGCCCCAGTAGCTCTGCCATAGACCTGCCACACTTCTTAACTCCTTCTACGTTGACTCCATCCACATGTTAACTAAAAAAAAGACAGGAGTACCTACCCTAGTACTTGTCCCTCTTCATCCACCCACACAATCTCCTTCTCTCTTAAGCCTGTCCCTACTGCTTATATCAGATCACTTCTAAGCAAACTCAAATCGATAACTTACATCTTTTCCTTAAACTAGCTGCAAAATCTATTGCATATCCCATCTCCATACTAATCAATAGATCAATCTGACAAACCATATATGGAAGAAATTCTGTTATACCCTTACATAAAGGAGGAAATTCCACTGACCCTTCTAATTTCAGGCCTATAGCCATTCTGTCTCCCCTATTGAAGATTCTCGAAAAGTATATTCATAAGCAGCTCCTAAATCATCTCCTAACTCCAACTCAACATGGCTTTCACCCTAACCACAGCACATCCAGAGCACAAATATCTTTCACAAAGGCTCCTGTCTATTTCTTGTCCTCTCAAAGGCCTTCAACACTGCCAGCCACAATCTACTTCTGTCTAAACTATCTAGCCTCAATCTCTCCACCTCATCTCTTTGCTGGTTCTCCAGCTACCTCTCCAACAGACTTCAGTCTGTAAAATGGTTATCTGCATCTTCCCCCTTCCTTCCAGTTCAAACTGGGGTTCCCCAAGGCTCTGTTCTTTGACCTCTACTATTTAACATTTTCATTAACAACCACTATACATCCTGTTCTCACTCCCCATTAATACAATATGCTGATGACTCTACTATAATCTCCTGTTCTGACAATCTCTCCCACCTCCTCACCCTTACCCAAAAATCTTCCCACTCAGTTGAAAAATGGCTAACTTCCAACCACCTCTTACTCAGTCCTAAGAAAGCTAAATTCCTCCTCTTCCTCCCCAAATCTCTCCAGCACCACAAATCTACCTTCACTCTTTCCTCCCTCAATAACACAAATATTAAGTTTGAACCCCCCTCACTAAACTATTAGGAGTCATAATAGATGACCAACTCAAATTCGATCTTCATATCCAACAGTGTATCAAAAAGAATCACCAAAAATTGGGCTTGCACTATAGAAACAAAAAATCCTCACAAATGAATCTAAACTCTCTCTTGCACAGGCCGAGCTACTACCCACACTATTATATGCAGCCCCAATCTTTACTAACCTACAAACTAATCCTATGTCTGAGCTTAAAGTTTCATATAACAAAAAATGCTACATTTGCTGCAAATCACCCCCTATTGTTCACACCACAGCCTATTTTTTAAAAAACTACAGTGGCCAGAACTCTGTCAACAACTCCTTCAGCCTCAGCTATACCCGACTCACTCCATCCTAGACACTCAACTCATGTCCTGCACTCTCAATGCTCCTTTCTCTCTGCACTCCTAATTGTACCCTCCGTAGCTCTGACCAATGTCTCCTTGAAACTTACAAGCCCAGTAACATCATTGGCAAACTTCTCTAAAATCACCCAGTTGCCATTGCATGGATAAACTGCCTCTACACTTAACAGTGATTTGTATTGCAAACTGTTTCAATAAACTTTAAAATACTACCTATTAAACTCTTGGACTTGCTCTTGCCTTGACTCAACTTAATCTACCTGTCCCTTCTGCTATTACTAACTCCCCCTTCCTCTTTTTCTTTTCCTCTCCAATGGTTTACCTACCTTTATTTTAATCCTGCATGTATTCCAAAATAAATAAATAAATAAATACATAAAAATAGGCTATACTTCAGACTCTCTTCCTTTTAGAGAGGTAAAATTTTATCCTGGACATATTTCTTGTTATACATTTGTATGTAATTGATTGTGATTACTATTATACTTAATTTCTTCTTGTTATTTATTTGTTTTGTATGTAATTGTATGCGACTACTGTTATACTTAATTTCATTTTGTCATATTATATCATGTATATATCTTTTGGAGCTTTTCTCCTCAGGCCTCCACTGAAAAGGGGCACCTAACCAGTTGGACTAACTTGGTCAATAATGGCAAAATAATAAATAAAATAAATAAATTTTAACTTCTACCTTCCTCAAACAAACCCTCACTACTTCCTATCTTTACTGTTTGCTTATACTCTAACATTTCAACCCCCTCAATTTCTTACATTTCAGAAACAGAAGAAAAGAGAAGAAACCAGAACAACCTAATTCCCTTTCTTCAAGGAAAACACTTCATTCCCACCTGTGTTCTACCATCTTTCAAACTTCACCACCACTAAATATCCTATAACTCTACAACATCTTGCTTTCTTCTTGATTCCTGCTTTTCTATTACCTGCCATTAATACAGTGCAGATCACTTTTACCTGACCCTGCTATTCTTCAGGCTATCTTCTATTCTCCTGCTCTTACTGAACCATCTTTCATGTTACCATGCTTCAATGATAGATCTCAACATCTGTCCAACTTAGTCAATATCACCTATCCATACTTTCTTCCTAAACACTCCACACATTGCACCAAGCCTATATAATGATGCTATTTACCTTTGCCCCAAATATAGATTGATTACCTAAATTTCAACTCAAATCAAAATAAAATTAAGTAGAAAAATGCTTTCCAAAAAAAACAAAAAACAAATCAATAATGTATTAATATACTAAAATCCTTTTAGGAGGAGACATTCACCCTAATCCTGACCCTTCTTATCACAACCAACATCAGGACAAATGCCTTCTACACAGTTCTGTACCCCTGCAACAGTTAATCCCCTCCACAGGACTCTTGACATTTGCTGCCATAAATATTATAATCATAAAAAATAAAGATAGTGAACTACTTGCTGCCTAGATTACCCAACACAAGCCTCATATTCTTGATATAACTGAAACATGACTTAAATCCAGCATAAATTACTCCAAAATTACACCCTTTCCTATAATATCATCTGTAATGACAGAATAAAGAGGAAAGGTGGTGGTGGTATTGCTCTATTTCCCAAAATTGCTACTTTCCCTCAATAACACACCAACACCAAAATTAAATTCAGTAGAAAATAAACACATGTAGACTAATATGTATTAATGTCCTTTACATCCTTCCTGGTGACAATACAGCTACACTGAAAGATATCTTACATTGGGTATCCATAACAATTCCACAATAAAAAAATAATACCAGGTGATGCCAGTATCAATTGGTTGGACATAACCTCTAGCTCTCCTACATCTAACATGAACTTATATGCCTTCACACAACTAATTAATAGGCCCACATACACCTTAGAGCAAGACATCAAATTCCTTATTAGACTGGATTCTAGTATCAGACCCTAGCGAATTCACCACAATAGGTGTGATTTCAGACTCTCTCAGTGACCATCTTCCAATCTATACAACCAGGCATTTCACACATCCACTCAAATGGGGTGTTTATAAAACAACAAGCAACCTGTCCAAGTTTAACCCCAAATATTCATTACTACCCTATCATCTATTAACTGGAGCATTTTAAAAATCCTACCCTTAGATAATGCTGGAAATGAATTCAACACAACTTTCATAACTATCCTAAATAGCCATGTACCCCTCTTTAGTTATCCTAAAAAAAGTAGAATGCTAAGACAGGATAGAGAAAAAGCATAGAAAGAATGGCAGAAGTATACAATACCACAATATCTTGAAAACTTCAGAATGCTCTCCAACCATACTAAAAAAGAAATAAATGTAGACAAAAAAAGTATACTATAACAACTTTCAGAACAATAGTAAACACAATCCTAAGAATTCTGGTCAGCCATTAAAGAAATCTTACATACCATCCAAAATGTCAACCTTAACCCTTTTCAAAAGAACTTATCACTCCAGACTGCAATAGTATTCCTCTTACTGCATAGATAACATAACATCTTTAACCAAGGATTCCCAAAAAATGAATCCCAGCCCTGCCCCAACAGCTACATGTCACCACATCCACTTTTTCCTTCATACATATGCCCACATCCTATATAAAGTTACTCTTAAACAAACTCAAACCATGCACTACTTTAGCTCATGACCTTACAAGTGAGTATCTTAAAATGGCAGTCAATAGCATTGTCTATCCTGTCTAAATTATTATAAATAGGTAAGTCCAGGAATCCCACATTCCCTCTCTCTAAAAAAAACCCCACATTATCCCTTTACACAAAGGAGGAAATTCAACAGACATCACTAACTTCAGACCTGTAGCAATCTTATCCCCACTCTCCAAAATACTTGAAACATTTGCTAAATTATCTCCTGCAGGAAGAACTCCTATCCTCACCACAACACAACTTCCATCCTTCCCATAGTACTAACACTGCACTTCTAACCTTTGTGGATATTGTCAACAAAGGTAGAGATAACAACAAAATAATATCCTCATTATTTTTAGACTTGGCTAAGGCCTTTGACACAGTTCATCAAAGCAAACTTCTTCAAATGCCCTGACTAGGTGTATCTCAGCCCATCTTTTTATGGTTTAAAAGATACTTATCTAATAGGTATCAAGCGGTAAAATGGGATTCCACTCTCTCTCCATACCTCCCAGTCACCAGTGGAGTACCACAAGTCTCTGTCCTTGGTTCGCTCCTCTTTAACATTCTCACCGACACTCTCCACACATCCATATAACAGGCCTCCATAATACAATACATAGATGACTCCTCACTTATACGCATATCAGACAACCTGACACATTTCCAAAAAATTAGTCAGGAAGCTTTAACAGACACTGAAGCATGGCTTCGTAACTCAAAACTCATGCTCAACCCCCCCCCAAAAAAAATACTTTTGCTAAAAACCTCTCTCTCATGAAAGAACACAATTTAAAATCCTCTGTCTTAATAATACAACAATTGAAGTCACTTCTGATACTAAATAAGTATTAGGGATGGTAGTGTATAACCATTTTAAATTTGACCTGCATATACAAAATTCCACAATAAGAAAAAAAAACTCACCAAAAGCTAGGGATGCTTTACAGAGGAAAAAAACGTTCTGACTGACACAACTAAAACAACGTGCCACTACTTAGCTCCTTCTCTCACTACTTTATGGTGCTCCCATCCTTACTAATGCCCACGCATCACAATATAATAAAGTAACTAAATTTGTAGCAAATACCGCTTTCATAAACTACCACTGTATAGCATTAAAAGCCTAAATTACTTAGAATTACCCCATTAACTATCATATAGGCAGCTTATTGCCACCTATAAAATTATCCAGCATCCATCTGCTTGTCCAGCACTAAATACCATTCTATACAACTGTCCTCCCTACTGGTCATTATCATTCAGCAACCAAAAACTCATCTCTGCTACAAACCTATGAAATCTGTTAGGCATGGTCTGTATTCATAACATCAAAAAAGGAACTCCTGCACAGTGAGCAGATACACGGCTCAAAACAGAAACTAATCAGGCAGAAACAAAAGGAGCCAGCATTCAGTGACCTGAAACACTTTAATGGTAAAAAACCATAGAAAACAAAAAAAGACACAGACCTGTTTCGGCCAGATTAAATCACAGCCTTCATCAGTGTAAAAAAAAAACATCAGTTGTTGAACCTTAAGTAAACCCATCTACAATCTCATTGGTTATGTCAAAAATATTCATTAAGACCAGGTGGAAATAATCCACCCAGTTTCACAATCCATTTTTTCTCTTTGGTATTTAAAATAGAATGCCACCCTGTCTTATTAGATCTGTTACTTTGTATAATGTCAAGAATCATAAAAGTAAACTTGGCAGATTTATGAACCAAATGATGTTTGTAGAGTGCGTTATTAGCCCTTTTGTTTTTAATATCTGTATTCATATCATGTTGCTAAGACCTGGAACTCCTTACCTGTGTTCAACTGGTCAACACTCTCCCTCCACTACTTCAAAACCATTCTGAAAGACTTCCTAGCTAAAATGTGGCTCTGTTCTTGCTCAACCCCAGGATAAACTATATCCCTAAATATGAACATATTCATACCTTACAACTCCTTACTCTTCCTTCTTCACTCACTTCCTTACTTTAATCAATGTCTCTCCCCTGATTCTCTTTCTAAATATGTCATAACCCTGCTTTTTCTCTCACTTCATATTGTATTTCTTGTTTGAATTATGCTAACTTACCTTTGATTTCTCTATAAAGTGGCAAAGGTTTTCTTCAAATTGTAAATCATTGTCACATAAGTTGTATCCGTTCTTAATGTTTGCATATTATGTCTAATTTGGTATAATTATTTAAATGGTAGAAGGTTTTGTATTATTTTTGAAGACTGTAAAATTACTATTCTTAAAAATGCTTTTGTAATATTTTGGAGCTTTTCTCCCTAAGCCTCCACTGAAAATGAACACATATTCAGCTGAACTTTGCCTGCAATCACATGCAAATGAATAAATAAATAAATGTAATACATAGTTGTACCATATATTCCTGATTCTTAATCTCAAATGGTCTTAAATGCAGGAAGCCATCATGTGGTGGGAGGGTTGAGATGATAAAAAGGGGATGGGGTGCAGCTAAGGGGGGGCCCAAAATGGTTCAGATTGGGTTTCATAACTGCTATGGCCAGCCCTGCTTGTCAACATTTAACCCTGTCTTCCACTTTCAATTATAGAATATTTAATTGTCTGCTAAATCACTGAAATCAGTTTTGCTAAATATGGTTTAGTACTTAGGTAAAAAGTTCTTTCTTGTTAGATGTTATGCTGCTTTGAAGCCTGTACACTTGTTTATATTTGACTAATTGTTATTCATAACATCATAATCTACACAGTCTGTTTAAGGGAGACTATTGCCTTTAAACTAGAATAATTATTTCACCTAGGCAGTACTTTTATGGATTTTATTTCCTAATGCAAGGACTGCTAATTACTACCTATGCACAGACACACACACACACACACACACACACACACACACACACACACACACACATATATATATATATATATATATATATATATATATATATATATATATATGTATGTATGTACACACACACACACACACACACACACACACACACACACACACACACACACACACACACACACACACACACACACACACACACATATATATATATATATAGAGAGAGAGAGATAATGTTTTGCAGTATATTATATAGTTATTCTGTGTTTTTTCAGTGTTATTTCAGGTGTCTTTTTTTCATTTTCTAACCCCTCTGCCTGCCAGCTATCACTCCCTGTGACCCATGTAACCACAGTTATTCTTACTTTGGTCACTGTCTGGATTTTAGCTGTGTATATAAAAGTCTGCAGATTGATTGCCTGGTATTTACCTATGAACCCATATAACTCTTCATCCCTCACAGGGCTGACAAACAGATCAAGGTCTTCAACTGGCCCCAAGAGCTCCTAATATCCATTGGCAGCTTGTGAGGGACACTAGCACTGCCAGTCTATGGGGGAGGAGCATGCATACTTCCTCTCATGAATGCCCCCTGATCTACATGGCTACAGCATGGCAGCATATTCCTCTGTCCTGGACTCTGCAGGCTGCATGACCTAAAGCTCAGAGTGGGTGTCACCCAAGCATCAAGCAAACCCCCCTCCATTTCTTCTGGATGGAGACATTCTGCTCACTCCCATCTTCCTCACCACTCTCTCATAGGTTCATAGGTAGGTACTAGGCTATCTGCCCGAAGGCATTTATAAGGCTTTCGCCACCCCCTTAGATTAGTTCCCTGTGCCTCTGTCCAGCAGAGCCACTGAAGTGATCCCAGGGGTAAACTTTCTGTTTCCCACCCACTCGTCAAGGTTTGTCTTGAAGAGTGTTAGCGAGGAGCTCTGCCTAATGTAGATTGGAATCTTGTTCCAAAGCATGGGAAGCCTCTGGGACAGGAATCTATCCCTCCAGAACATCCTATTTATTATTGTGGTGAGGTTTAGATCCCTGGAGCATGTGGCTCGAGGGGATATGATTTTCTTTAGGTGGAGCATGTCCATCAATTCTGGGTTGGACATGGCCTTGTATGTCAGGCAGAGATCACCTCTGAGTAGGTGGTATGCAACCGAGTACAGCTGGAGTTTCTTCAGTCGAGCTGCATAGGGCATCTGCTTGAGGCCAGTGATCCTCTTGGTGAGGAACTTCTGTGGTCTTTTCAGTTGTTGTAGGTGTCTTGTAAGGTACATCCCAAATGGGGCATTGTACTCTATGATGGGTCTGATGAGTGATGCGTAGAGGGGGCCCAATGACCTCTTTTGATCTGGATACAAACCCTTTTGTGATTAGGTGGGCCACATAGAAGGATTTTCTAACCACTTTGGCAATGTGATTGTCAAAGGAGAAGTTACTATCTACTTGGGTCCCCAGATCCCTTATTACGTCTTCCATATTTAGGGGGCTATCACCTATGTGGTAGTTTGTGGGTACTTTGTTTTTTTCCAAAGGGGATGACTATGCACGTTTTGGCATTTAGCTTGAGATCATGGTTTTGACAGCACGTATCTGTCTCAGTGAGACCCTTTTGGAGGATGTCTCCAGTTCCCATGTCCAGTAATCAAACACAGGTCCTCCAGATCACATTTAGAGTATTATCCCTCTGCACCACAGGAGGCTTTTTTTCTCATATATGATGTTCACTTCTTACTCTTTCCCATGTTATTACTTTGTAGGAGACTGGATATTATTGGGAATTATTGTGCAAGAGTTGTTAGAATTCTTGTGTTCAGACTCAGATCCTAGTGAGTGGGTTCTGACAAGAATGACCAATTACCACCTTTAGACAAAAATCATGTTGAGACTACAGGATAAATTTGTGATTCATTTTGTATCAGCAGCAGACATATTAGATAATTTTTCCACGTATGCCATTTTGGTGACTGTAACTTTAGAGTAGTGTGTTTTAAGCTCAGCAATATTTTTCACTTATTGATGAAAGGTGGTCTCACATTTTTAATGGACAGCTTTTTATAGACCTCATTTAGTGGCATCTGTTCATCGGTTCATTATATTATTTAGTGTCCATGGAGAAGTAATGCAACTATTATGTAGCCATCTGTTTTTACATCTGGTGTGGTGTCTCAGACAAATAATGGGTCATCTATCTATTTTGAGTATGTGCTCTGGGCATGAACAAATTGAAGATTTCTCCAAACGTACCATCCAATCCATTATATGGGGCATTTTTGCAAGCACTCATAGATCATCCCATATTTCATCCAAATGGTTAATCATGGAGAAATTTGGGGGGGGGGGTTCTGGTGTCACAGTTTAACCATCGGCTGCCAAGGACCCTCGTAATATTCAAACCCCCCACACCAGATGCTACCTCATGACTGGTGGCTGCTGATGGGGAGGAAAAGAGAACTAGACAGGAACATTAGTCCAGTGCTATACCCAAGATGAGAGCACCTTGCACACAAGGAAGGACAAGTGGAAAGCAGTACCTTGGAGGTGGAGTGGAGTAGATATTTACAATGTCATCCTCTGCTTGCACGATGGCTTTCTTTGGTCCTGCTGCTCCAGTATGCTGACATTAATTGTATCATTAGGCTAGGCAGGTAATGAGGCATGACCTCTGAGGATGTATCCATCCTGGTCCTTAGGGCAAGCATACATCCTCAGCCAGCCGGTATACTCTGTCCAGTGATCATTACAAGCTCCAGCCTCCACTAGGGCTCAAACCATTTGATCACATGGGCACGGGCCTTTCCTCCACAATAGATATGCACATCCTTCCTGCCAACTCTGTCAGGTGCCTGAGCTGTTAACTGAACTCTAGTCACCTGGGCCATAGTCGACACCATATGATCGAAGTCTTGAAATTTTGAATCTTTTAACGGAGATCTCCGTACAGCATGGAAAGGGAAGGTTTCCCTTTTCTTCACTGCAGTGCAATCTCTGAGTTGGTATATTTAAGTAGTGGGGAGTGTGGGGGGTGCAGGGGGCTTTCCCCCCTGCTTAGAGCATTTAAATGGTTTGTTTTTGTAGGTTGTTGTGTTTTATTACATTTTTGATGTTTCAAGACTTCGGTTATATGGTGTCGACCATATCAGATTCTAAGTTTTGAAACTTCGATAATGTAATATAGACCCATATATTTAACCACATTACAACAGACTTACTTTCAGAAGATTCTTCTCAAACTATTAACAGTTCTGACCATTATTGCTGACTGTATATAAATGACTGTATCACCAAAACAGTTTGAAATTTCTTAATGACGTGTTTAGGGATTGTCACTGGTATAATTATCTATCAAACATCCTTAGCATTCTTATAAAATGTGATATCTTCTGTTTAACATTAGGATATGTGTACCTGTGTGCCTATGTACTTATGAGTGTGGGAAGTGATGTTACAAGATGTGACTGGTCTATTAGCACATTTCTGTGTCACTGCTCCTAAACTATTTCTAACTAATAATTTGTGAAACAACTCTCAGGCAGAATGCTGACATAACTGAAGACTTGTAATTACCGTTGAAAAGGAATAATCTTTACGAGATCAAGTTCATTACAGAGCAGATTAAACTCATAACAGCCTATTGACACCTCCAGGTGTTTCTACAGATATGTACATTCTAATGATGTCTCTAAGCATTTCATATAGCCTGTCCATATTTTGGATTAATAATTTCAAAACTATTCAACATGCAAGCTGTTGATAGATTTCATCTTAAAGCTAACATGACGGGCAAAATAACTACACTGATATGTGACCTCTGTCTAGTGCTGCTAAAATATTAATTGTTGTTTGTATACTGTTGCTTTATATTGCCATTATTGTCATATTTTTTTAAATATTTTAATAACCAAACAACACAGACAACACTTCATAGCAACATATGAAAGCTTTCAAATAGACAGACACAATGGTACTGACAGTATATCTGTAATTGTACTGGTTACTGAGATACTGTAAGTTGTTTTCAAAGTATTACAAAAGTAATATTTACTGTGTTTATTACGACTTATAAAATCCATGTTAAGACCTAGACTCTAATGAATACTACCATTGGAAAGATGTACTTGCGCTGAATAGTGTGCCATTTACATTTCTTTAGTAACCCTTATATGGCTCCAGAGATATGGACGTTTGTGTGATATATGAGGAAAAACTTTGTTTTGTCAAAAAGTTCATGATGAAGTCATTGGAAGTTAGAGTATAAACTTCCCGAACTCCATCAGAGGGAATGATTAAGATGGTATCATTTGTATGCACTTTTTGCCATTGTGCCTGCTGACCATCCAGACTCCTCCAAGTGTACATAGCCCATTTATTCCTTTACCTGGGAATGTCATATGGAATCAGAGAAGGAGCTTTCCAGAACTGACCATTACTCAGGCTGTTATGAAGCTGCTTTATGCCCTCACTAACACTCCACCAATGAGAACATCTGTAATTACCTAACTCTACCTCTGGCTGGAGGAGGGTTAACATATGCATCACCACAGAGGCCCACAATGCCTTCCCCATATGAGTGCATGCCTCCAGGTACCATTGCTGAATGTCACCACCAGGCTGTATTTTGATGAGCCTACCAGCTGCCCGAGGGGTAACAATTTACATTGCTGCTCCTTTGAGAGACTGCAGCAGTAAGAGACCTGCTTCACCTCCCCCTTCCCCAAAATGGGCTTGGCTTGGTAATCCTGCCCTACCAGCTCCATCAGGCACCTGCATCACTAATTGAACTTGGAAAACTTGGGTTGCAGTCAGAGCTTTATTTAGTGATGCCATTGGAGCTGGCTAATAGCAGATAAATTGTTTGAGTGCAACACAGAATACTAGCATGCACATCTACAGATGTCATGCACAGCTGCAACACAGAATACTAGCATGCACATCTACAGATGTCATGCACAGCTGCAACACAGAATACTAGCATGCACATCTACAGATGTCATGCACAGCTGCAACACAGAATACTAGCATGCACATCTACAGATGTCATGCACAGCTGCAACACAGAATACTAGCATGCACATCTACAGATGTCATGCACAGCTGCAACACAGAATACTAGCATGCACATCTACAGATGTCATGCACAGCTGCAACACAGAATACTAGCATGTACATCTACAGATGTCATGCACACCTGCAACACAGAATACTAGCATGCACATCTACAGATGTCATGCACAGCTGCAACACAGAATACTAGCATGCAAATCTACAGATGTCATGCACAGCTGCAACACAGAATACTATCATGCATGCTTACAGATGCCATGCACAGCCTAAAGATGACTGTGAATGATTACAAGAGATGGTGTGAGATGGCTATGTCAGTGGCCTATTATTGCTCTGTGCCCTATTATTAACAGCTATGGATGATTTATAACTATGATTAAAAATAAGTTTCATGAAAGATAAAAATGATATGTCATGTTCAAAAAGAGCAGTGGTCTCAAAATCAAGGTCTAAATGAGAATGAGTCTACAGAAACAAGTGCCTGACATGTGCCAGCCAAATAAAAAAAATGAATATCAGTGCAGTTATTAGGATTTCTATACTTAAAAATTTGTTATAATGACAGTTTTCCAATTTTGCATCAGCATACATGTTACAATGGATATGGGATCAGAAAGTCAACTATCTCTCATTATTCAGTGACTACAGTCCTCAGCAATTTTCCAAAAAATACATACCTTGCAAAGAACACACCGATACTGCTCTGATATATTTCTTATATATTTAGAATGGTACTAGAATGCTAGATTTTGCATTAGCAGTCATTTTCAGTAGGATATGCAATCTGAAATTCAAATGACTGTCATTAAGTGATTGAAATCCTTAATTCTTATATTAGAAAACCATAGATTTTAAATCAGACAGACCAATACTGATCTTACATACTTAGAAAGTTGCTAGAATAGTCGCAGGTTTTCCATGATCATGCATTTTTGGACGGATAAACAGTCTGAAAGTCAACTACCTCTCATCATTACATGACATTTTATACACACACACACACACACGCACACACACACACACACACACACACACACAGACAAACACATACACACACACGCATACTATAATATATATATATATATATATATATATATATATATATATATATATATATATATATATATATATATATATATATATATATATATATATGGGTCTATGTTGCTTGCTAGAAATCCCAAAATCTCGAACAAGCAACATCGACACCCATAAGAGCGAAACTGCACTACCACAAGATTGCATTATTGCAAAAGCCGTTTTTTTCCGAACCGGCAAAAAACAAGAAATACTGATAAAATCAGTATTTTGCAGGGGGGCAACCAAGCAGAAATGCAAACATCAAATGCCAGAACCAGGACAAGAAGGTATCATGGAAGAAGTGCTCGTTTTTTTTTTTCTAGACACAACTCCTCCTTCAAAATAAAAACAATTGAGCTCGACACAATTTAATGCAAATGGCGATAACAAAATGAGAAAGGGTCATGCAAGTGCTGCCTGACTTTTCATTTTCATTTCCTGAACACACATTACACATACAGAATGATGACTAACAAAAACATATTATATTGAATTTTAAAGTGACAGAATAAAGTTACCACATTGTGGGTTGGACTGAAACAATAATTTGAAAAGTGTGTTCAGGCCAGTTTTATCTTGTTCTGAGACTGCGTCCAGCTTGGGCACTGGCAGTCTGAAACCCCTGTCGAAGAGTATTTGTCTGAAAAGTGTAATGCAATGAGAGATATTAATTAAACACTGATGCAAAAACTCTGAAATAATTGTTTATTTTTGTTTTTTTTTTTTCATTTGGAACAAAAAACCTTTATCAGAGCTGATGCAAAAGATGAAGGGGATAGAAAGGAATTATATGGCAAGCTTGAAAGAACATTCTAAAATGAGTCTGGATTACTACTTGAGTCAGTTAGAAAGGAAGAACATGATGATATGGGCTCTGGCTTGCTTTCCTAACTCTACTTGTACAGCTCCTGGTAAAGACCAAGGGTCTGAATGAAAATAGGACATATGAAAGGCATTTAGTGCAGTGCTGCAAGGATGCTGACTGCTCAGCATGAAAACATACTTAGTTTATACATGATACAATTGGAAGTCACACTACCACGTTAAGAAGAATAACCAGTCGTCTAGCTGGATGAGGGTATGTCAGGCCTCTAACCCACTACCAATGAACCTTTCTGTCCATCCTTTAACACAGATTAGTCAGAAAGTTCTTCATTCAGAAGTGTGGGCATGGCTTAGTGAACAGAAAGCTGCATCAAGGACAAGTCAAAATGTAACAGATAGAGGAACCTCAGTCAGTGTGATGCAGGAGGCTTTAAGGGGAAGAAAAGGAGGAGGAATTGAGAGGCTGCATTGATGAAAGATACTGGGACTAACAAAAAATGCATTTTGGAAGCAAAACAAATGAAAAGAACATAAATTCACAGGGAGAGTAACAGTGACAGCAAAAGAACAGCAGACCTGGAGATGTTTTTATAGTGCTAGGTAAGTAATGTGTGAATGCATGCAGGGCTGATCGGATACTAGAAAGCATAGGCCAAGGCATCACCAGAAGACCAGATACAGTTAACCTGCTGACAAAGAGATAACTAGAGGCACATCATCTATCTTACTTCAATCAATTCTATAGTCTCCATCATTCCATCTCTATAAAAATACATAGATAAGTTGGTGGAAAGGGCAGCCATGGTGGTACAGCGGTTAGCATTGCCACCTGACAGCAAGAGGTTCTCAGGTTCGAGCCTCCACTGGAGTGCCTTCTGTGCGGAGTCTGCATGCCCTCCCTGTGGTCTTGTGAGTTTCCTCCTGGTGCTCCAGTTTCCTCCCACATCCCAAAGACATGCATGCTGTAGGTGGACTGGACACTCTAAATTGGCCCTAGGCATGAGTGCATGAATTTGTGTGCCTTCTGTGGAAGGTTGGTCGCCAGGCTGGCAACTCGACACTTTAAAACTCCACTGCCAATCATGAGCAGACAGATGATCTGCTGTACCGACCCCTAACTGGGAAAAGCCGAAAGAAGAAGAAGATAAGTTGGTGGAAGTTCACAGGGCAACAAAGAAAATAATGCAGATCCTACAGCAGGTGTTCTGTGAAGAAACTCTTAGAAAGGCATGTCTTCTTCTATGGAAAGGAAGGGAAATGAACATGTTTAGAGAAGTTCAAGTACATCTGCAAAGTCAGTGGTCTTAAAGGTCAGCATCTTTCAGAAATATAATTGTCTGGAAAGTAAAAGAAAAAAATCCAAGGGTAGCAGGTGGTCACCCAAAGCTTGGCTGAAGTAGGAACGTCAAAGAACAGCTAGTGCATGGAAGGAATAGTCCTCACAAGTATGAAGACACAAAACATTAAGATGCTTCAGGGATGCACGACTTATACATGTTGCACTTATTTGGGGTATCAAAAGGTAAGCTTCATTTTAAGCAAGCTTTGCAGCTTAGTCAGTAGAAGCAGAACTGTGCAGACTTGGTGGTTCTGTGGATTTCATTTGCTGTCAAAACATGCACACATATGTACAGCAGTGCTGACATGGAAAAGTGCTGAAATACAAATCAGAATCTAAACTTAGTTATACTGAATCAAGCAGTCTTTTAAAAAACATATTTTTTTGCCACAACTCTCAGTTACAAATTTAATATGAATATGCAAAAAATCAAATGAGTTTGAATCCAGTTACTCTTAGAAGCCTGATAGAAAACAACCAAATTACATAATGGTTACTTGCAAGTCACTGAACTATGATGTAAAAATGTAGATATTTGAATTGTAGATATTTGCATTTTAAAGTTCATGCACAAGCAAGGTGATTTGTCAGTGGGTCATTTTGACATGTAAATGAACAATAATTTTGAATTAAATCCAAGTGGCTGTCCATATTTAAAATGGTTTCACTGTAAGTTGGTACAATGTGATCACACATTCATGCAGACTACAACATTTCTCTTCTATGTATTTATCAAACATGGGACAAAATATGTAGTAGGAAAAGCCACACAAGATGATAGTAACAGAACTTCCTCATCAATCTTTCTGAGACCAATTCCTAGCTTTCTGACATACGTTCAAGGCTTAACAGAATACAAAACAGATCCTAGCAAATGATCCTTTATAGAGTCTGTCAATTGGTGCTGCTAAATTCAATTACATACTTTCTGCTTCACTGACAATGGCATCAACCCCCTTTTTCCTATTGTGTACACAGGGTCAGGGTGTCATATCAACAGCGATCATCACCTGCAGCCAATGTTCATACAACCAGGTATCTCACCTGTGTGACATAGAACAAGCAGATTTTTAATGTATGCACCATTTGCCGTTTGCAGTAAACCAAACTGAAAGGATTTGCAGAAAAAATAGTGCTTTAAGACTTTATTTCATGAAACATATTATTTCAAAACTGAGTATTCTTTATCAAGTTTAAATCATTATTAACATGTTTCTAAACAAAGTATTGTGTGTTATTTGACTGCATGATTATTTTTTTAATGAAAAAAAGCCATCATTCAAATCCCCACTTCTGACAAACAGGAATATGTTATGGTATCTTATGTGCGGACCTTTTGTATCTTTCAGTTATTTGATCATTTTAGCAGATTTTTCAAAAAATGAACTTTGGCCAGATTAACTCAAGCTGTAATCTTCAATTGATGTAAGCAGGTTAAAGCTACCAGATGTTTTCCTCCAAAAAGTGCCAAAGCTGGATGGGCTTTGTTAAGCCGAACTAAGGCCACAGTACCTATAAAACTACCAGATGTCTATCTAAAGCATTGCTGCCAGAAAGGTTGTATGGATCACATTATATTCAAAGCACAGGGAAGAATAAACTACATTTATGATGCTGAATTATAACTAATATTAAACAATGTGTTGCATATTTGCGTGACACTTGTTTTGCATGTCCTCTAAAACAGTAAACTTAACAGGCAAAATATTTCATCTTGTAATATTTTTAGTTTCATGAAATGTCATTACATTTTATTTTTGCATTTCTAAACAGGTGTTAGTGCTTACAACACTACTGGTTTCACATTGCTGGAAGTCCAAAACTTACTTACTCTTTATTAATGATGGACATTCAAAGTTTCATTGGTGTGCTGGCTTTGCTACAGGCTGGGTACACTGGGTTACCAAAATATCCACAATGAACAGTTTGTTCACAGGTTTGGTAAACTTCCTTCATCACGTTGTGGTCATGTGGTCAGGGTATGAGAGACAATGTCAAATGTACATTTAATATAACTGCAGTACGGACAACATTTCAAATTGGGATAAGAAAAAAAAAATAACTGGTGTACTTAACTATATTAAATGTAGACCAGTTCTACAGCACTTTTCACATTTCTGACCCTCTTTCTTTTTGATGACATCCATACATCCCCCTGGTTGCACATGCATTCCTCTCAAACAATACCTGCTGGGGAAGGGGACCCTCAGAATCCCATGATAACTCTGCAAGTAGAATGATTTTTATGGCCTATTACTCCTACGACTGATACACTCCCCTTCCACCCCTTATTTGTCTAGGCTGGGTCCATATGAATCCTGCTGTAACCCTGCAGTTGGGCCCACGCACTCTAAGGAGAGAGTGGCCTTGTGGTCATTCTTCCCTTAAGACAGCCCCTTTCACTTTAAGAAAGGCAAGAACTCACATTGACAGACAGGATGTAGAAAGTTTATGTATGCTGGGGATGGGAACTGGTTTAAGCATGGATGATGTCACAGGCATCACCATCGATAACACTGGACCACTTAAGTACTGTCCTTGTTGAGAAGCAATAACCTCTTCAGCTAGGCACTTATGGTCCAACCTCCACTGAAGCAAACCCCAGCTTTAGACAAACCCCGAGTCCCTCTGACTTGGATGGATGAGTCACGGTAAGCTGCTCAATCCCACCAATCTGACTGCTCCAGAGTGAGGGACACTAATCAAACTCAATGTATCTGGGTCTCACTCAGGGCTCCATCCTTCTATGCCAAGGAGCTGGGACATTTTCACAGTTTTAGTAGAATGCATAATCATTCAAACTAGTCCCTCAGTGCATTTATAACTGGCACTCTGTTAATTCAGTGGGTGCTCCAGTTCATGTTAAGTTGACTAGAACTGAACACAGATACAAAAACACTAAGCTTAATTCACCTTCTAATACAGTACTCCCTTAGCTCATTTACAGAATATGGCAATCATTTCCATGACCAATTCTTTCTAGCAGATACCTATTTTGCTGCCTGTATACTTATGTATTTTATACTGCTGCCCTACCTCCATCAATACTAGTGATCGAGAGACATTCAGCACAAATCTTTCCTGGAAGGTCCTTGGCACTGCAGCACTTCTCATATGAACTACAGTAGAAGACCATGTTTTCTAATGGTATTGTATGCTTTGTCACTTTTTTTGTTGCTGAGGAATCTCTGAGATGAAACTAAGATGACATGGTGAGTGAAGAAAGAATACTATGCAAAATAAAATGTATTTTCTAGGAGACAGGGTGCCCCAAAGAGACCCACATACTCTGATACAACAGGAAACATAGATAACTAACCCCAGTTTCATCATATCTTGGGCAGAAAAGGATGTAGTATCCTTAAAGTAAATGACAATTTAGCAGATTTTTGCTGCAAAATCATCATTTATGACCCCACCTCACTGAAAGGCATGAATTCATTGCATAATTCTGTCCCACTTGTACAGGGGACAGATCATTCATTGACTCTGCTTCACACCATATTTGGCTAAGAATCTGGGCACCAGAGCAATAGGAGGTCAGCAATGGGGGAAGCAGAACTGAGACTGAGAGGGTCTGATTGTATGTGTTAAGATGATGCACAGAGGAAGCATTCTTATGGGCCTCCATTGCTTTGCTAGCCTCTACTGTGAAGATGAACGAACAGTATGAAACAGGGTCCACAGTAGTAGGTGCATGTGCAGGTGTCCCAGAATTCGTATGGAAGGGAGCATGATACAAAGCTGTTTAACACTGAAACACTCTGATGCATCAGATAATTCCTATGTAGTATGATGGCTTGCTTAAGGTTGGAAGGAAAAGAAAAAAATGTAAGCTCTGGACATTAGGATAATAGAATGAAAGCTGTGGTGCTGTTATACTGCAGGAAGAAACTGAGATCATTTTGTCGTAAGGTGTACTTTACCTGAAAAATCTAAAGAATTAGTAGCTGTGCTTGATGTACAAAGTCATTGGCTACATTATGGTCTGAAATTATCAAATAGCTGGAGAATAAACATGCCAAGATGGATCCTAGGAAAAGTGAACACCGTAGAAACCAGGAAAGCTAATAATGATATTAGTCATATGCCAGCAGGACCTACAAGTCATACAAAAGAAGTTTTAGATGTGCCAAGACCTTTATTTATAATGGAAAGAGGAGCACATACTAACCATTTCTGAAAAAAAAAGCTTTTTTAAGCTGACACATTTAGTAGACGAAAAATAATTCATTTTTATGTTGTTGAACACAGGGACATACCTGACATATAATTTTTGAGGAACCAGGCAGTAAAATCACTGTTTTTTACCTCATAACAGGTACATCCACTAACATATGTGCCTAAGGTTCTCATTCTCGAAATTGCCTTTGAAACACACTGTGACTTATATGTGCTTGGAACTGTTACAAAACAACATACAACAGATGCAGTGGTATAATTTTCAGACTGATGAAATGGCACTAAATAAAAGAAAGGCAGTTCAAGTATTTTCAAGCCAGAGACATTTCAAGATCTTGATGTAACACAAGCAGTTGAAAATGTATATGCTTTAGTTCATTATATTAATAAAATTATGGACAAGACTGGCAGTTGGGAATTGACTGTGGATGTTATGATTACCAACACTAAGATTGCCCAATTAAAATATGATTATTTTAAAAGGCTGGATCTGGATTGTAAATTACAGGGGCCAGCCAGTGAAATGTTATATCTGTTAAACTGACAAATATTTGGCAAGAAATTGTGACCAGCAGTTCTGTACTCTGTGTAGACAGATGAGGCATTTTATTTCAGAATGAATACCAAGCTGTACATGATGTGGGATAGATGACCATTTCTGGCCAGAGTACAATGTTAGTAGAAGTTATGAAATAACAAAAACTGTTTGTAATGAATACATTTTAAAGGTACATACATTCCAAAGGCACACTGTTGGTGATTTGGACACTCAAAACTGGCAGTGGGTATGAGTGCGCATGTGAGTGTGTGCTATGGAAAAAGTACGGCGGGGCTAGCCACCCAGTGGTGTGAACCTTGGCTCTAGCTGATTGTCACTGTTGAGGTGACACCCTTACCCCATGTGTAAAATGGCAAATTCAGTTGCGGATGGATGTATATGGAAGTAACTGTGAGAAATGCCACGAATGAAGAAGAAAAACATGTAACCAATGAAATACAAGACTTGGGAAAAGGTAGAAAACTAAATAAAAATATATTTTTCAGGTTCAGATTTTGCTTATGGTGCAAATGATATCAAAAGCAGAAAGAGTGAGGAAGGAAAGAAGTCAGTATGTCAAAGGATTAGGAAGAGGAAAAGAAGGAGGAAACATGAAGACATTAAGAAAATATTTGAATGTAGCTTGCATCCATTAATGTAAATAGCTTGAAACTAAGGCAGAGAAAAGTGCTACAACTAATTAAATAAAATAGATACAGAATGATCTAGTCTGCAAAAGCTACGTTTCTTTCTAAGGTTAGAACAAGAAAACATATAGAAATAAAGAAAAGAATATGGTATCTGTTTTCCATTTGGTTTAGAAGAATTGTGTGGGATATTGAGAGGGAGAGGGAAACTGAAGAAATGTCAGATTAAAATATCATTCTTGAATCCACGGGCTGGGGTGATACACGTAGATTAAAAGGGGAAAACATGAGAAAACTTTAGGGTTATAAAACTTTATACACATGTAAAGGCAAGTCAGGTAAGCATTTGAATGATTTTGTTTATATAAAAGGAAATACTATTTGTGTGAGAGATTACCATCATTACACAAGAAAGAAGATGTGAAAAGGATGTAAAGAAATAAAGGCTCTTAATTAAAAATGATGAGTGAAAGGAAATACAGATGTTTTAGAGGGAGCACAGCTGCAAAAAATAAATATCATGGTAGTTAGTAAGGAATTGGAAGTACGTAAATTAAGATTTTGATGGAAACAGTAGGGAGGGGAGGAAAGAAAAGAAAGAAAAAGGATTAGTGAAAACTCAGTCATCGGCGTTATTAGGAAAAAGTAAAAATTGCATTTGGAGAGATTATGTAAAGACCATTTGAATAAGTGGGTCTTTTATAGTTCACTTGGGTCCAATTGTGGATGGCAATAAAATGTAAGATTAAAAAAAATATAGATTTAGCAACAGGAAACAGGTGATGAAAAAAGAAAGGAAAAGGAATAGTGGTGTTTATATAAGTCACAGAAGAAAACAGAAAAAGTAGAGGATTACAGTATAAAATGATACGGAGGACAATTTGAAACTAGAAAAGCAGTGTTGTATAAAAAGACAAGGAACCACAGATTCAGTTATCAAGGAAAACAGGAACAAATTTGCCAGTTATTATTATATGAAAAAAATTGAACAGTAGTATATAGAAAATTCAATAAAAATACAAAATGATGGGATAAATCTAAGTTACAGAAATAGTAAGAGGGTATTTTGTAGAAAAGTTGGTGAATTAATAAAGAGAATTATTTATTTATTTTTAATTTTGCTTATACTTTGTTTGATGGGTCAGAGCGTCTTCTCAAGGATGACTTAAGATAAGATATTCATACTGAATTGGGAAATTTGTCCAGGGCACCAGGGAAATTCTCCTGCTCTTTTTCTTCTGTGCATTAGGTGGTACTGCTGGGCTGCTACTGGATTCAGATAATCCAAAAATTACAAAGGGCTGAAGGAGTGTAATTGAGAATGGAAAAGTCTCTGTGTAGAAAGACATTAAAATCAGAGAGGAACAGGTCATTGATTTGTACAGAAGAGGGCATGAAACTCAAATCCCAATGAACTTAATTCAAAAAAGTGAGCTGAGGGAATGAAGAAGAGGTGGACTGGAATGAGATAAAGAGCATGTGTTACAGGAGCAGAATAATAGCAAAAATGCAGTAGTTAAGAAGAAGAAAAAATGATGCTGGATATACTATGAATACCTGGGTATGTACCAGTTGGCAGAACAGCCAGTTTTTAGAGTATACTCCTGCAACTGGGTGCTTTGAATGATAAGGATGCAGAATCTGGAAGGAAGAAAACAGGATCGTATGCTGAAATTGTAAGCAGAGCAGGAAAGATAGAAGCTGTGAGAAATTTGGGTGGTTAAAGAAACATGGAGGGAGTACAGGTGCAGTACAGACAGCTAGAGATAAGAATTAAAACAAAAGACAATGCAATGATTAACAGTATGAGATTGCAGATAATGTTATTCCTGCCACTGAGATTTAATTTAAATAAGTCATAAAATATAAGAACACTAATTCATTTGGGGAATGAGGACTTTTGCAAAGTGACTATTGAAAACTGTTCTTTAGTGGAATGTTTTATAAAGGGAGCAGAAAAGAAAAAAAAATGCTGTCATCATGGAAAGAATTTACGCTTCAAAATATTAGCCTTGCAATTAAATAGAAAGCTGAATGTAAAGTTAGAAGTTCTGATAGTGAAGAATATGAATTGCAGACACTTTTCTTCCTGCCTATAGTAAAGTACATGATTAAAAATGTATGAAAGGAATATTTGGATGGAGGTTGGAAGCATGGGTGACAATGAATTTGAGTGATGGAAAAGTGTAGCATGTGTGAAATATACTAATGGTGAATGGGAAAGGGGGGATTGTAAGATACCGGGGATAACACAGAGCCTGTTTTTATTGTGGGGAATCAGTACATTTGTTTCCTGATTGCAGTAAAAAAAAAGATGTGGACAATGTGGGGAAATAGGGCATATCTGTAGGGATTGCAAACAGATATTTAAGAAATGTAATAAGTGTGGGAGTTTTTGATTTAACTATCCTTTGATTGAAGAAAGGATAAATGAAGAAGAACATAGTACAGAAGAATGAAAGATAGCTGAAAGTGAACATACAGGTAAGAAAGAAAGTGTCATGGAGCAGAAAAGTAGAGATTAAAACTGAGAGAAAAAAAGTGAGAAGTAGTAAATGAAAAGAGGGTCACCATATCTAGATCTACAGATCTAAACTTAGTCAGCAACTCAAAGAAAACATGCTGGAGAGACAGATATGTGTCTCAGAGACTGTACCTTATTTGGAACAGGCTTCCTGTTTATATTAAGCAGAGTCCTTCCCTGGCCCTCATCAAATGGAATTTAGATTAATGGATGGGGAATTGCAAATTCACACCAGGAGTAGTGCCTATGACCCTTATGGACAAGGGTTATCTGTAAGATACTCAATGCATAGGCACAAATCCATGCTATCTTCTTCCCCTAGGGGCCATATTTTGGGCAAAACTGGGTTATATTGGATAGGCTTGTAAAGAACCTTAAACAGTTAGCCTAGTAATCTCCTATGAACCTATGAATCTATGAAGGGGAAGGTGTATCAGATTAATTATTGTGTACATATATATATATAAATATGAATAAAACAAGAAAGAAGTCTTAAGCATTAAAAAAGTATATCATGGCAAATATGTTAATAATTTTTATAAGTGGCTTTTTTAAAATTTGAGAAAAAAGTGAACTATTAAAAGATGTGAAAGTAATGAAGAAGCTGATAAAATGTAGAGGACTGAAAGCAGGAAAAATAGGGAATATGCATACAGAAGAGGGACTTTTAAAAATGAGGACTAGAGAAAGAAATAAATACAAAGCTGTATAAACAGAAGCTTTCTTTTAAAATAAAAAAGAGAACATGTCAGTTTTTAGGCAAGGAAGTCAAAAAAGGGATGAAAAGATAGATACATTATTAGATGAGGATGGTAATATTAATGAACAACAGTAACAACATCACAGAGGAGGTTAAAATATGTGAGAAGAATGTATAAAAAAGAAGAGGAAGAATGGAAAATGATGAAGGTAAAAGGGATAGCTGTAAGGTTTAGAAGAAGCTAGAAGAGGAAATTAGAGTGGAAAAATTTGACACAACTGCAAGGGAAGGAATTGAGGTTTTAGCAGCAGAACTTAAATAGATCAAGTTATTATATTTTGATAATACTAAGTAAATGGCAAAACAAAGGAATAGAAGAGGAAGATATATGTGGTGGACTGATAAAATCTGTATGGAAAAAACTGAGTCAGAAGATATTAATTAAAGACCAGTAACATTGGGAAATACAGATTATATTTTTAAGTAAATAATGCAGAAATGGATGCATAAAGTACTGGAAGAAGTTATAAGAGATGAGATTCTTTGTAGTAAAAAGAAAAGAGGTTAAAGAAACATTAGCAATAATAAAATAGATGATGGAAACTATTTTAAGAGAAAGTAAAGATGTTAGATTAGTAATGAAAAGTAACTAAATCATTTGATATGGTGCTTAGTGAGGCAATAGAGAGGATATTAAAATAATATAAAACTAGAAATAAGATTATAAATGTATAAAAGTGTTATAAAAATCATGGGCGATGGTTATGATAAATTGGTGGATGAGGAAGAAAATAAGAATAAAAGGAGGAGTTAAACAAGGATGTTTCATGGGCATGTGCCTTTTTGTGTTGAATGTAGTTATGTAAACCTGTAGCTATGAAATGAGAGAAGCAAGACAGGGGATAGAGAAGGAGACCGTACTGTTTAGTTGTCATACATGTCATTTGGTGTTTGTTGTGTTTGTCATTTGTAGATGAGTGGGTTACTAAGAATAAGGGTTGGATGAATAAATGTTGATACAAATGGAAAATGTATTCAAGAAAGGCAGGCTACGGTCAGTCAAGCTGAAACAGAGATTTGGTGAATTAAAGAAAATGATTAAGATCTATTATTACAGAAAATAGATGACTGTGTTAGGAATAAAAATGTGGAGATTATGAAAGGGCAGTTGGGTAGTGCAGGCAGAGAATTTGAGAAAAATATTTTATTAGTATGGGTGTATATGTTTCTAGCAGAAAAAAATGCTAGACATCTTTTTGTTTTTGTTTTGTTTTGTTTTATAATGGAATCTAGATTAACCCCAGTGAAGAGAGGAGTGTTATATAAAGGAAAAAAGAACAGTATACTTAGCATTTTGACAGGGAAAATGTTATATGTGATACATGAAGAAGATTAGAGAAATGATGGAGGGGAAACATTGAAGCAGGATAAAGTTGAGGAACCAGACTATGAAGATAAGATAAATTTATGGAAGTCAAAGGTTGATGAAATTAATTAAAATATGAAAGAATGGTATAATATGCTCAAGGAGAAAATACTTGGTGTATCAATGGACAAATTGAAGGGTGAGATAAAGAATGCTATGAAAATAGAGGGGAAAGTTTGAAATATTTTATGAAATTATTGTTAGATAAGTTACCAGTAAAAGGAAAAATGAAGTATAAAGTGATAGAGAAAAGGAAGTACAATGAATGTAATGAAGGAAACAACAAAACATTATTTCTGGAATATAAAAAAGGATGAAAGGTTCTGGAAAAGTTGCATACTGGATATAAATAGGAAGGATTAAAGAGAATAGATACATATATGATGTAATATAGAAATTATGACAAATAAAGGAAATGTGAAACTGAAAAATAGCACATAATTTATTTTGTTTCTGGCAATATGGGTATTGTGGAGGAAAAGGTGTGATGAATTGTTGTACAACAAAAATAGAGAGGGCAAGACTCAAATATAAACAGATAGTTTTAGAAAAAAATGGATGAGGAGGACAGAGGGAGTGGTTTAAAAGAGAAAAAGTATAATGATCATATAAAAGATGTAAGTGAATATAGGTAAAGTTTAAAAGATGTAATGAAGAAAAAATGAAAAGTGTAAATATTGTATATTTAGAATGTGTAAATATTATGAAAGTATAAATATTCTTATCTTAATATATCTTATTAAACCAACCTACTCTTTTCAGCAAATGCCATGGGATCTTTTACATCTGTTGGATATACCATTAACTTGAGTAGATGGGACCTCAGCTTAATGTCAAATCCAAAAGTGACCTCACTAAGAAATGCAGCAGCCCCTTATGCTGTCTTGCAGTGTCAGTACTGGAAAAATTATTCAAGATGAGGAAAAGGGAAAAATATACCACAAGAACTAGAAGAAGCAATTATGCAATGTAATAGAGTAAATACTCTGGAAATGGATTGACTTCAAATATATATTAAAGATAAAACTTCAGAGGGAAAATAAAGGAATAGTAGTGACTGTCTTTAGTGAATGGTTGTTTGTCAGAGAAGGGAGCTGGGAAAAAGTATATGAAGTATGTTTACAGTTTCTGAAAAAAAAAGTGATGAAAGATGGTTAAAACTTGAAACCTGTATCACTGGTGCTGGCAAATGGTATCTAAGAGTTTCTAAAAGATTGCAATGAAAAAGTCAGAAAAGGAAGATAAACAGTCAAGAAGCATGTTAGATGTATTTTCTGGTAGGTATAAGGGATGACAGAAGAGTTGGGGAGAAAAAGAGAAGGACATGTTTTACTTCTGATCTAGGGAAAATTTGATTTTAAAGAACATAAAAGAGTGAGTGATGCACTGTCAGAATTATAGGTTGGTAAGTTGTACAGACATTTTATACAACAAATGTATAAACAATCAGTTATAAGGCCAGAGCTGGGAATGGAATGCAAACTAATAATAATAAAAAAATAAACATAGGTACAAAAAAAGTGAAAATACCTGTCTATCCTTATTTTATTTGCTAGTTCAAGAAATAAGCTGGTGAGAGAAGTAAAAAAAAAGGAAGCAGTAAGAAAAAATGACGATTTAATGATGATTTTATTGGGAGATAAGGGATCTTACTTTTCGTTCATACAACCAACATAGTACTGATGCAAGAGATAGTCCAGAAAAGAAAGTATTAGGAGTTAAAGATGAGGAAAAGTTAGGTTTGAAATGGAATACAGAAAAAAGTCAAGGGCTTAACAGGTATGGTGACAATTACAGTAGTAAAAGAGGAGAAAATTCAAGTATTGGACATATTTTGTGGAAAGATAAATGAATAAGTAGAAATAGGAATATAAAAAAATGATAAAAAAGTAAAAGAAGTAACAGAACTTTGTTAATAGTATGTATGTAATTTACAGAAAGGGGCTGTGACAACCCACCACTGGACAAGTAATCAAAGAGCCTCAATCCACTGGCAACAGTGGGAGAAGTTCACTGAGAGGGATAATAGGTACACACACGATATTTCCAGATGCAGCTTTCTGCATCAAGTACAATTACCCTTAAGAGCACACACAGACCACAGTCAGTCTGGGGTTGTTTTTTCCCTCTTCTTCCAGATCCCCAATAAGACTTTCCACTGCCACAGCTATAGAGTTGCGATCTCAGCTGAGTGACAAGCCAAGACCTCCATCACCCTCTCTGGCAAACCAGTGCTTTGTGTCCCTGCCCAAGTACACACACACTCTTTGAGGTTTGATTAACATAGACACACACCTGGGAAAGTCTGATGCAGGTTTACTAGCTATGCCCCCTTCTGCCCAGACAATAAAGTAGCTTCCACTGCCAGCAGTCATGCCTTATCAGCTGCTTTAAGGCTCTTAACAAAGGGTATCCAATCTTACAGTGTAATATTAATACTAATACGATAGTAGTTTGATCAAGAGCAAGGCTATTAGGAGTGGCCCACAAAGTGTCATCAAATAAACATGCAAACACTTTCAAAACTTAACATCTCTACACAGATCAGCCACAATGAAAGGTTTAAATATACTTAATAATAAATAATAAAATAACAAAACAATACTAAATATATATTCACAGTGACATCAGAGTTCCAAACTACAGGAAACATTTAAATTAACATTGCAGTACAGGCTCACACAAATAAAGAAAAACAAAATCTAAAGTAAGCTTTACTATATTCCTGACTGTATCTAAGAGAGTTATACTGTTCTATAGAAATGATCTGGAGAGTGGATCTTGTTGTTGCCAGGTCCAATACATAATGCAGAATGTCCTGTCTTACTAAAAGACTTCTCAAATTAATATCTAAAATATTACTGCTGGGATAGCTTGCAGAATGACATAATTTCTGGTCATCTGACTTCTAGTTCCCAAGCCAAAACCCCCATTGCTGAAGCTGGCAGCATTTAGCATCTACCTGTAAAAATATACAGACAAGGGCTTTCGCTCAGATTATTGGCAGATACTGGAAGTCATAATACAATTGCATTTCTTTATGCTTCAAAAGTAGCAATTAGTTCACACCAAGGACAGTACAGAAAGCTTCCTAGTACAAATCTTGTGTCTCTAACTGCTTTGAAAACCTGAGACATAGCATTTTTATTGTGTAGCCTATAAAGTAATTTAATTTCAGATATTTTTCTAAAGTTTGCTGGACTGAGGTTAACCCTCCATTTCCTCTGTTAAGCATATACATTTAAATAGCTACAATAGTGCAGGTACATTTCTGTTCTCTTCCAGTAAGTCATACTGTGGTTACATTTCAAACACAGCACTCTACAAATACCTTTACAACACACACATCTGTACAAGCAATTTGATATATACTACATTCAATTCTAATAATTTTGTAACAGAAGCATCTTGTATAAATCATTTCAGTATTGACCAATGATATGTAATTATTTACAAAATTCCAGCTAGCTGTGCTGGCGGTATCTCCTTTTGTCACAGGGGCCATGACGGCAAAAACCTCTTAGTACTAGCAAACTAAGTGGCAAAACTGTCTATTCTTCCTGAGGCTTTTACTAAAGTGGGAATGAAAACATGCTTTAGAATGTAACATGTTTCACTTCTGAATCCAACAAAGTGAATTTTGAAGATACATGAGATGAAGGAGATGTATATGTAATTCATCCTGCAGTTTTCCTTGTGCATTTTGTAGTCTGCTTTGTGTTGCTTGAGCTATTAAATGATGTAAGTAATACATTTCTAATATTTGTTATGACCAGATATAAAGAAGTTTGGGATAAGTAAAGAAGAAAAAAATGGAAAAATACAAACCAGATTGGAGAAATATTAGAATTAATAAGTTAAGTGAATCAATGACAAATGGAGTTCAGGTAGAAACATGTTGCAATAATTCATTATATCTGCACTATATGAAAATTAGGTGGGATCAATTGGGAGAGAGGAATAAGAAAGCTGTACAAATAGCTCTGTGGCATAGAAAGATAAATCCCTGATTAAGCCATGGGAGAAATAAGTTTGATTAATAGCTTCAGTGCCTGAAGGAGCTGACCAGGAGGAATGGTGGGAGTGGATGCTATCAACTCATTCATCCATGGGGGAAATCAGTGGCTTTGGCTTGCCACATGGATGACAACAAGCAGGAGCACCAGGTGTTATACCCAGTGGATACTAACCCTGCAGAGGCCAGGTTGTTGGACTGCATTACACTGTAAGACAAAGGCACATCTTCCTTCAATAGACATCAATAATGGGGCTCATAATAGATGCCAAGAAGGGAGGAGGTGGTTCCAAAGGGAAAGTACATGCCACCCTGCAAGATCAGAAATCAGGTTCTCTCCCTAAGACCTGGCTCTCACCAGGTAACAGAAGGCTAATATGGTTACTAGCAGGAAAAAATGACAAATTGGATGCAGGATTCTTTCTTAGTCTGGGAATGCCTGGATCACATTCTTCTAAAGTGAATGGATTGACTGTGTACAGGTTGAAGAGCCATCATGGTCATGTGGGAAGAAAAAAAAGAATTCTGTACAAAGAAGGATGGGGAGAATTAGAGACACAAGTAAATTATTAATGTACATGTCTGAATTGGTCATAATGGCCTCTTTTCAGTGGAGATCCAGCACTACAGGATAAAAATCAAAGCTCCAATACTATGGTATGTAAGCCACACGATTTCTTTAGTTTTTTGGGAAATTATCACATCAAGAGATATTAGCAATGCTAAACATGAGATCGAAAGTACTGAAACAAAGTTATTGCAATTATAAAGAATGTGATAAATAGAAAGAATCTGTGTAACATCCTTCCCACAATGTAAAAGCACAGACAGTGTGAAATGAAATGGAAGAGGAAAAGCTGAAGCCGAACAATCTGAATATGAACATAATTTGTTAAGGAAATGACATACAGCAATGAAATGGTGGTACATAATCTCAAAATGTCCAGGTTTATTTTAATAAAACTCTTACCTGGGTATTCAGAAAGAACTCCACCACCCATGGAAAAAGCAGTGGTAAAAAGGGACTGTTATCACTATGATGTGGTTTTATGATTCAGAAACCCATTAGCTACACTGAGGAAAGACTTCATTATCAGCGTATTTATAAGTCTCTGAGTTACTGTTATGTGTTACAAATGCAAATCAGGACTTTCTTGTGGCCATTAACACAGGCAGTCCATGTATCACATTGGCATCCTGGGTTAGAATGCATGTCACCCAATGTCAGGATGGATATTGGTCAGGGTAAGCGATGAATAAGCAGTACAAGTACTGACATAAACAAAAGGTATGTGTTCACCGTAATGATACATCTGTGTTGTCTATTTTCATTTTTCCTCTACCACTGGGTTTTGTTGCCAACCTCGAATTGGACTTCAGCCACTTCTCAGACATTGGATCCTTAGCTCAAGTTTCTCCCCTTACTTATAATCCCCCCAAACCCTATATTATCTCAGATTGAGTTTGCCCCTTAATTTCTGGATGTAGTGAATAACAAGACAGGAATGTAGAAACAGAACTACAAATGGCTAGTAATGCTCTAGAAATAGGAATGAAAATGTATCTGGAGCTTAATCACGAAAAATACCAAGAGGATATACCTCCAGGTCATACCAGGAAGTCATATATGTATCTTCCACAAATGAAAAGGGAGGTTGTGGAAGGATGAAAACAGGCAACACAGATGCATCATTATGGGGAGTATAAAACTTTGGTATCAGAGGCATCAGATGTTGTCTGTTTTGTCCATTTCTCAACCACTGGGACAGAGTTGTCACCTAGTAAAAGCCCAGGGTGGTCTTCATGGAAGGATAGTCTGGTGTACAGTAGAAATAAACACTACCCTCTCCCTAGAAATAATATCCAACTTGCAATGAACAATGAAATTACAGGCATTGAACCAAGTGGCAGATGCAGAAATGTCAGCTACATGAAATCTTGGCAAGAAGATGAGGAAGTGGAAATGGATCTTGTGGAATGAGCTCATGGTGGTCTTGGTATAGTCAACCCTTTCTCCTTATAAACATGAGAAATACAATAAGTAAGTAGTGCCTTTAGACACAGAGGGCCTGGTTCTGCCTTTGAAAAGAAAAGAAACAACTGGTCAGATTTCCTGACTTTTTTTATCTGTGGAAATAGAATCTGAAACATCCAACAAATGAAGCATATATACCCTTTTATCAGAGAAGTTTGGAAAGAAAACTGTCAAATTAATGGACTGGTTAAGAGCAGGTTCTGATGCAACCTTTAGAAGAAAGGAAGGGTTAGTGTGAAGAGAACCTCTGTCTTTATTAAAGATAAAATAAGATGGCTGACAAGACAAGGCCTGAAGTTTAGCTACTCACCTGGCTGACACAATAGCATCTAGAAAAACAGTTTTCCAAGACAAGAATTTCAAAGGGAAAATGAATCAAGGTCTGAAGAAGTATTGTCAAATCCCAAGGAGGATTGGGATTCTTGATAGGTGCTATGAGTAGAAATGCATCTTTGAGGAAAGCTTTACACATCTTAAGAGAGGCTAAGGAAAAATAGTCTTTGACAACATGAAAACTGGAAGCCACAGCCAATTGTACTTTGATTGTACAGTAGCTTTTCCCACTATGGAAAATGGAAGACAGAAAATCTAGGACAGCTGGAATGTGCTGAGAAAGAATCCAGGTGTCACTAACTGGCAAAAAATAGAGAACCTTTTTTCATTTACTCTTACATACTTTCTTAGTAGAATCCTTTGGGGAAGATGTAAAGATGTGCAAAACCAGGGAAGAATGCCTGGACTGTATAACCATCATAGGAAGTAGAGAAACCATGCAGTTAGCTTGTGGGCTTTTATGTCCAAATGAGGTAGTCCATACGGGAGAGACGTTAGACCTGGAGAGGGATTCAGACCCCAAGGACTTTCATTGTCATGCTTTCTGTAGGAACATTGATATAAGGAGAATAGGAGGGTAAGTATAAAGGAGACAGGCAGGGGTGATTGTGAATCAGAGTGTCTCTCTGTGATTCCCGCTCTAGGAAATTAGGGCAAAATACCTGCAGCACTTGAAATTGTGGGCAGGATGAAGAGATTCCAGCATGGATGCATACATGCATACATACAAACATACATGCATACATACAGATATTTCAAGCACAAGCATTAATGGCCTTCTAGCTTGCCAATATTCCAAAACCTTTCTGCCCATAATAAGTA
Source organism: Protopterus annectens (assembly GCF_019279795.1). Lineage (NCBI taxonomy): Eukaryota > Metazoa > Chordata > Ceratodontiformes > Protopteridae > Protopterus > Protopterus annectens. The sequence goes on from NC_056735.1 coordinate 1,233,688,352, forward strand.
TCCAGGTTGTTCTTAAAAATATCTAAACTAGTACTTGCTTTAATATAATTTGGTAGTCTGCTCCATGCATCAGCTACTCTGTCAGAGAACCAATTAGTACACTTCTCATTCCTATATAATCTCCTACATAGGTTGTCTGATGGTTCTCTAGTACTTTTTGTTAACCCCAAACATTTCCAGAGGTAGTTGTCACTAAATGCCTTATATACCTGAATGGCCCCAATGATGAAAAAGCTGTTACTCCACTGAAAGATTGAGAGATCACTCATAAGGCATAGATTTGCTCAGTCTGTCCACTAGAATGTTGGTGTTCCCCGGAATGTGCACTGCTAATAGAAAGTGGCCAGAGGAGTTCACCCACTGCTACATCCTTATTGCCTCTCGTCTTCTTCTTCTTCCACTGTTTTGGCCAACCTGTTGGACTTCACCACAGTGGATCATCTGTTTCTCCCCTTCCTTATAATCCCTCTCTATATAATCTCAGATTAGGTCTCCCTTAATTTGTTGATGTATCAGATAACTGACATGTTATCTGTCAGTACAAATGGCTAGTAATCTCTAGAAATGGAGAATATCTGGAGCGCCAAGAGGCCTGCAGGTCAGGACTACTCTCATCTCTAGGATTGGGTTGGGTTGGGAGGTTGGCATAATGGTTAAAGTGTTTACCTTGCAGACACAAAGTCCAGGGTTTGAGTCTCAAGTGTGGTAATTGGCTAGGCTTAAAATGGCCCACAATGGCAGTTAGTCTAGTACTAATCTATAAACCTACTCCCCTAGAATAATATCCAACTTTGCAATGAACAATTAAATTACAGGCATTGAACAGTGAGATGAAGATTGTCCTCTACATGAAAACTTGGCAAGAATCTTAACTGTCTGTCCACATCCAAATAATGAAGCATAGAGAGAAGTTTGGAAAGAAAACTGTCAAATTAATAGACTGGTTAGGAGCAGGTTCTGATGCAACCTTCAGAAGAAGAATTAGAGACACAAGTAAATTATTAATGTACATGTCTGAATTGGTCATAATGGCCTACAGTGTGAAATGAAATGGAAGAGGAAAAGCTGAAGCTGAACAATCTGAATATGAACATAATTTGTTAAGGACAAAGGTAGGACAAAGGTATGACCCTGAGAAATAACTAGGGCATGAATCTACCAAGTTACATGCTCTTTGCAAATATTGTTGATTTAAATGGGAAAATTCATGCGGTGTTAATTCATAGACCATTGAATTGCCACTGTGTCCACTGCAGTACCGTCATATAAATCATGCCAGTAGTACAAGGGTTAAGAAGGCCGCCACTGAACTGAGAAGCTGCAGAACCAGCCTGGCTGGTGATGAATGAAGACTGATGCTGTAATGTGGAAAGCCTAGATTGAGATAGTTTTACAATTTGGGAAACGATATTCAGGTGAACAGCTATGAACTTCAGGGCTTGGGTGGAGGAGCGATGAAATTTATTGTAGTTGGCCATGATGCCCAGATGGAGACAAAGGCAGAGAAGGCAGTCCCTGGTGTCCATCAAAAGATACCTGGTGGCAGCAGTGAGGAGCCAGTCATCAAGCTAAGGAAACACCTGGAATGCCACCAATCTCAGGTGAACTTTAACCACTGCCATACACATGGTGAACACTCAGGAGAGGGCTGTGGTGAGACCAAAGTGCAGGGCTCTGAACTGAAAGCAACTGGCTTCAGCCAGAAACAAAAGTATCGCCTGAACACTCTGTCTATTTTAATATGAAAGTACACATCCTGCAGATCTATTCAGCACATCCAGTCATCCTTCCGCACTAGTGGGAGAGTGGACTGAAAAGTAATCATTCAGAACTTTGAGTGTTTGACAACCTGGGTTATGTGACTTAGGTCCAATATTGGCCTGAGGTCCTCATTTTTCTTTGGCAACCAAAAAGAATCTTCAATAAGTTCTGAACCCTTTGTGGTCTGGTGGGAACTCTTGGATGACCCTTTTTGTAAGCAACTTTTCTATTTCTAGGGCTGTATCTTTTCTCTGCTGGGATTGCATGCTGGGTATTTTTTTTGATATTTTGGATGGATAATGAGAAAATAAAATATAGTAACCTCTAGTGATGATTGTCTGCACCCAGATGTCTTTGGTGATGGGAATCCAGGCTTCTGGGTGAAGAGACAATCATACCCCAACAGCCTCCAGACTGCAGAAGACAGACAACCTTTCAGGAGAGCTGAGCAGACCTCTGAAGCCTTGGTTTTGTTGGCCTCCTCTGCTGCATAGTCAGCATCTGATGTTGGAGTTCCCCCCTCTGCTGTAGGGAGATCCATCTCCATTTGAATCCTTGGAAAACCCCTTTGGTTTTCAGAATCACATTTCCACCTTTTTGGCTCCATGAGAAGGCCCTCTGAGGGATAGAAATCTATTTTTCTACAGCAGACAGGACTTTTTCATCTTGCTGACTCTGGGAGAAAGTGTCTTTAACTTTGGAACCAATTAAGTAGATCCATGAAAGGATGCACTGATGAAATATGTCACGGATAGCTTCACAAAATCAGAAAGGCACATCCAGGCATGTCTCCTCAAAGTTATGCCTGAACCGGCCTCTCCAGAAACAATCTCCATGGCTTAGGAAATCAGCTGCATGGAGGTGTTTGATAGGGGCTAAAGGATGGTCAACTGTGAAGAAACAGTCTTCTTATCCTTCACAGACACAGAGCCCAAGTTGGACTTGGAAAGGTCTTTAGTCAAATCCTTCTGAAACCTTGTAATGTCTGCCAAATAAATCAGTGACCATAGGACATATGTCACTGAAGCAAAAGATTTGCATTTCAAATCTGTCCGGACTTTCCTCATCAAGTTCTTTTTTCGTGGCTGCCACAACCACCTTGGTCCAGTGGGCATGATCCTTGGTTGCAACAAGGTATTTGTCTGGCTTTCTAAGGATGGATTCAGTCACATCTGAATCCTAACAAAGCCAGACGAGAAATGAGGTCTACCATTTTGTCTGCCATGTGACCACTCAGGAGGTAGCTGAGATGATTCTGAAACTCATGTGAAACACTGACTCCACCTCCTGGGAAGGGACTTTGGAAGACCAACTATCTTTCTGCCTCAAAAGCTCAAGAATATCTCTGAACAAGACATCCTCAAATGATGATCTGTGGGACCCCTTTCCTTCAATGAAATCTGTGTCATCTGTTAAGGATTCCTGTGGAAAACAGAACTTCTATGGGGGGATGATCCGGTGAAGACTTAGAAGTCTGCAGGGAGCCCTGGTTGAGACTTTCTCAAGGCTTAGATGGACCAGCTGTCCCAATGAGACAAAAAGAGCAAACTCAGGACCCAGTGTGGACAGTTGTGGAGGGGTGGAACCCAAAGGGGGCAAGGATGTCCTATCTCCTGAAGTGAAAAAAGCTCTCTCTCTACTGCATCAAAGGGAGAAGCCAAGGGACAGCCCAAAATTACCCTAGTAGGAGCCAAAGCCACCTGACCATGGGAGCTCAGGGACTCCCAGTGACCCTGCCTTAAAGTAGAAATCTGGGCCAAGCTATCTAATGCTGAAACTCCGAGGGGAAGGGAGGACTCTGACAATCTCAGAGTTGAACCCCTACCCCTGGATCTTGTTCTGAAGCTATGACACTGAGATTCCTCTAGCTCAGACAATGTCAGCACTGGTTGAATCAGAGAAGGTGATGGAGTTGATAAAGGCCAAGCCTTCAGATCTGACATGGACAAACCTGGGAATCTGAGATCCAATACCACTGAAGCCAAGGGGCAGAGTGAAGTTTCAGTAACCAAATGTAAAGCTAATGAAGCCAATGGGAGACAGAGATGGGATAACTCCTAACTGAATTTGGGGCCTGATAATTTTTTTTCATCATTCTGTCAATGTCAGCTTTGGACAAGGTCCTGGTAGACCTGATGGATGAAGAAGTAGACATAGGTTTAGAAGCTCTGCATATTGTGTCCTGTAATATGGGAGAATGTGACCTCTATGTTATCAGCTCCAGAGAAAATCTTGATTGTCTACATTCAGGAGACTTTGCTGAAGAGAATGTCAGATCAGAAGAGGTGGATGTTTCTGAAGATTTAGAAAATTTTGCAGCTGGAGCCGACTGTTGAGCCAAATAAGGAGAAAAGTCAGGAGAATTCTTCCTTATCTCCTTAGAATTTTCTCTGACTTTTTCTACTTTCCCTCTTACATATTTCTGCTGGCTTCTTAGAGGGGGGAAGCTGTAGACACTGAAGATGAGGGCAGTAACTCTTCTGCACCAATTTATTTCTGCATTTGACTAATGCTCTATGGTTGAAGCTTGCACAAATCTCACACTCAACATCAAAATGTCCAGCTCCAAGACAGTACATATAAATGGGCACTAGAATTAGTGGATGTTATGTCCTAGAGTAGAATATTTCTTAAAGATGGTGGGTTTATCTGACATGATGATCCAGATTTAAAAAACAATCAACAGTAACCACAAAAGAACAACAGAAAAGACAAGATACCTGTAATGGTAACCAGAAAACTCTAAATTACAGAAGGAGAAATATCACCAATGATAATAACACATCTAAACACTTAACAGGAAAAATAGAGATAAATACTTTGAAAGGAGGGAAAGGCACAAGGTCTACAACTGCAACACACTCAACAAACTAAGCATTAGGAAGAAGTACTATCAAACACTTTTTTTTTTTATACGGGAGATAAGTCTAGAAGAAAAGTAGAGTGAGGACCCAGAGGACCCAAAAGGAGATGAACTACTAAATACAAAATAAGTCACTTATCTAAACTATAGCCTAAGCCACATCAACCACATCTGATCACTGAAAGTGGCAAATGATCTGAGGTAATATAGAGTTTGAAGGGAATTATGGGTAAGAGAAGGAGCTTAAGCTACTGATCTAAAGTGTGAAAAGTGGATGAAGTAAAAAAAGTCAACATCAGATCAGGGGCATTTGTTACTGAGTTTATAGAAGCTAAGTCTAACAGTATGATGGATGAGAGCGCTGCATATGTCTGACTTCATCGATAGATTATGAGAGAGAGGTATAAAGATCTAGACAAGTGGGAAAAGGAAGGAAAATTAGGTTAGTACATTGTAAGGAAAGAAGAAAAACGAGGGTAGACACTTCAAGTGAAAAGCATAATGGGCTAGAGATGCAAGAGAAGAAAAAAAGCATTTATCAGGTGTGGAGACTATGTTGCTGGATTAGCCAGGTATGGAGCATGTGCACAGCCAAATGTTGTATTTATTGAAATGCTACTTGGAATTTACCTGTAAACTAATTTGCTGTGTCAGTAATGAACTCTACCTACTAGAAGATTCAAAATTATTTGTTCCTAGTTGAGAATTTAACATGACAATTGAGTGACGCCTCCAGGTGCATCTGCAGTTAACTCCTACTGACGCCTCTAGGTGTCAAATATTGCTTGTTCATATTTGCATCCATATTTCCAAACCCATGCTATGTACAAGGTTTTAAAAGATTTCTTGTTAAAGCTCACAATGGCAAACTCAACTGCATTAATATTTTACCTCTGTCTAGTGCAGGTAAATATTAACTGTTTTTGATATTAATTTGCATAGATATAATTTTTACATTTGTCTAAATATCTCAAAGCAAGTAACAGAACTCTTTAGCCTCATATGAAAGCTCTCTGCTAGATGAATAAAATGCTGCTGACTAAGTTTGTAACTTGAGTGGTTGCTGAGATATTAAGTTTTTTACAAAAATATTAATGTAATAGTTACTGTGTACTGTGACTCTTAAAATTTGGTTTAAGACCTATAACCTAAAGAATACTACCACAATAAAAAATAGTTTGTGCTAAAGAGGTTGCCATGTATACTTTCATAACCCCTATGGTTCCAAAGATATGAACATTTGTTTGAAATGTGAGGACATAATTTGATTCTGCTAAAAGGTTTAGGCTCCACCCACTGGAAGTTACAGTGCAAACTTCCAGAGCTCCTTTGGAGTGAATGAGTTAATACTGTGCTATATCCACTACTGTGTGACTGCCAATGCCAATACAAATTTCTGTTTAAGTAATTCTACTTTCTTTTGTGTGTATGATCGCATTGTTTGGCCACTCTGGCTCTGGTTGTTGCTGAAAAGGGTCCTTGGAGCAACTTACCTACCCGGTTAACAGATGCTAAATAAATAAATGCCAGTACTTAATGCATATTTAAGTTAACATGGTGTGACATTTTGTACTTTGAATTATAAAAAAAATGAATAATAAAAGGCTAGCAGCACTAAACTCAACTACATACAGTGAATGGACATTGTTTGCATCAGCAGTCTATTATATCCCTTAGAAGAACTCAATGCGCAACCGACCAATGCTATCCTCAGTGATTTTAAGTTGTTATAAAAAAAAAATTAAAAAATTCATGTTGAACCTAAAAAAATATATTTATATATTTTTTCTTTGGAGCAACCCTCCAGTACGCCCTGTATACTTATGTCACATGAATATACTATTGCTACAATCACGTACCCTTGGGGAATGAGAACCTTCCTACAAGGGGGGAAAGAATACTCTCACATGCTGTGCTTTTGCATTAAAGCAAACAATAGATTAATTATTTTACTTATTTAAATTATTTAACCAGAGGAAGATCATTGATCTCATCAGGACATTTACAGGTTTGGCACAGAAAAAGTAAAATATGGGACAGACAGTTATAAAACGAAAGGCAATGACCACACTTCTTCAGACAAGTTTTACAGCAAGTTTCACTTAGTATATATACAACACAATACTTATTCTTATTCATAGTAGTACAAATGATTAATAAGAACCCAAGAGGAGGTCCATGGAATCTCTGACTTGAGGAACAGGAGTTGCTATGGCAACTCAAAACTAATGCTTGTACATTCCCAGGCCTCAATGAAGCTCTTTCAATTAAATGTCTTTTAAAGCTTAAAGCTCTTATGAGATAGACATATTATTTATTTAGTTGTTCTGAACATTTTACAAATGTTTTTTATATATATAGAAAATACATTCACTTGAATACGACATGTATAATGTATGTTTGTATTTTTAAACTTGTTATGACATTGGGTAGGTTTTCCCTGATTGTTCATTGTAGTTGATTTTCAATTTAATGACTTAATTGATGCTTTAATTAATCGGATAATTAATTGTATAATTAGTATTGTGTTGTATATATACTAAGTGAAACTTGCTGTAAAACTTGTCTGAAGAAGTGTGGTCATTGTCCGCATGAAAGCGCTAACAAGAGAAAGCAAGTAAAGTATTTTATTTTAAACATTTCCGTTGGTCTGCGTTGGTACTTTTTTTCTTTTTTGTTATGGGACAGACAGTTATTTTACATTTATTTATTTACTATTTGGTAACCAGGTAGGTAGGCTGGTCCAAAAGTCCTTTTCAGCTATGACCCCAACAGAGACGCAAGAATGCATAAAACTTGACATCTTTTACAATCAGTTGTTAAAAATCACAGTAAACATTTAATAAATATACAAGACTTTCATTATATATGTTTACAGTAAAAGAGATTCCAAGATTAAATGATTTCTTAAGGACAGAACAGTTTTCATTGAAAGGAGAAAATTCATCACTGTCGTACTTAAATTGTTTATAGGTTACATACATATACATTAGTAACAGATGTACATAATTTACTCGAAAATCAGAAAATGACAGGATTTACAGTGCAATCAGAAAGCTGCAAGTAATTGTAAACAGTACCAAGTTATTGCTAAAAGTCAACAAATACACATGATCTACCTGAGCTGGTAATATTTAACACTAAATATACTAATGTAATTTAAAATATGTGCAAATAGCTAGGGGTGAAAAAAAGTGAAAAAAGATATACAGCCAGAAAAAGATGAAACATAAATGAAAAATACGTGACCCATCTTCTCCTCATTATCTACCCTTAATTGCCCTAATGAATTGTAAATAGTAGGCTTACGTTCCATTCTCGTCTGGAGCGCCTTCTGTGTGGAGTCTGCATGTCCTCCCCACGGTCGAGTGGTGTTCGAAAGACATGCGTGAATGGGCATGCCTTCGTTGAAGGTTGGGCATCGGGCTGGCACCTCAGCACTGTAAAAATCCACTGCCAATCATTAGCAGACCGGAGTTCCGCTGTGGCGACCCCTAACTGGAAAAAGTCGAAAGAAGAAGAACAACAGTAACAAGCAAGGCCATTAGAAACACATTTTTAAAACATCCTTGAGGTATGTTTACAATACTAAAGATATATTTCTAAAAACAAAAACTTGTTCTTATAAATTACTCTTCCTAGTATCATTTCTAACACGCTTATGACATTTATATGAGTCTATGGAACAACATATTGAGATAATTTCTTTCTTGTTTTAGTCCATCCAGGGTCCTTCATAAAAATATTTGTTATTGATTTAAGCATGCCAGAGATATTCTTCTCTCAGACATGGAACCATTAGACTTTTTTATTTGGTATCATAATGACACAAACTATGGAAATATTTTAGGAAAAATAAAGTTTCCACTATACTTTCTAGTAAATGCAATCTCACATTTGAATAAAAATGTAGATGCAGATTGATTTTTACTTGCACATATAACAGAGACAATAAACAACCATTTTAGAAAAACTATTATAACAAAGAATACATTGTTTTACCATATCATAACATACATAGCACTACCAGTATTTTTCTCTGCAGGCCTACAGCTTTTCCTGGCTCCTTCGCCAACTAGGCTAGTGCTGCTGGATTACTGTAATGTATGCAACAGTCTGGCGATTGAACATAACAGGGCTGAAGACCCATTTCTGCATTCAGCTTCATTTCTTTAAGACTCACAAAGCTGGACTAGCACTAAGGCATGGTATAGTATAAATACAGTGCAGTAGTTTTACTGTCTGAATACAGATGGAAACTCATTTGTATCGATTCATTTACATGCCTGCTTTATCATTTTTGCTTTATGATTCATGCAGCTAAACATTGTTGCCATACAAACATATACTTAATTGTGCAGATTGCATAAAATAAATTCTAAAAATATAAGTCTTCTGTTTTACAGATGATTTACTGAACTCTTAAAGACATACCTGCTTCACATATACCTAGTCCATCATTTCTGAATTGTACATTAATATTTTTAAAAGCTTTGAGATACAAGTATTCTTAGCCCAAGTCATAGAAACTTGGAGAGCATGATGGATGAACCTATTTAAAGAACCATCATTTAGTAATGCCTTAAATAACACAAAATTAAACATGATTTGGAAATATTAAAAGCTTATGCTGTGAGAAGAAATAATTGTGAAAAAATACACTCTTTATTTCTTTATAATGAACATTTCCTCTTTTGTCTTTTTTTCTCTGCAATAATTCACAGCTTTTGAGCTATAGAATAATAATTTTTTTTAAATGTGCCCTATTTCTTTATTTTGTCATACAAAGGCCATAACCATCTTGACAGTGAAATATCCTATCATAACAATCTGATGTAAAGGATGTCCTTCGCAAGCAGTGACAAAATTCATACTTTATATTTTTCTGGGTGGGATGGGGTTGTCAGTTATTTTGACACAGAAAATCCCTGTGTTTTGATTTTATTTCTTATGATGGTTTTAGAAAAGTAAAAATCATTTCACTCTTCCCAGTATGGGGAAAAGGTCATGTAAGTCACTTTCAGTGACTGTGGGAACATACAGATGAGAATTATATCTCATGTTCATCAACGAACTGCATTAACTAACAAATACTCATAGTATAATAAAAAAAATGACTGAGGAAGTTATGCATTTAATCTACATGATGTAAATGATGGAGAACAAGAAACATTTGAGAAAACATAATATGAAGAGCACAGAAAAGCTTTACAAATTATTATCCCAGCAATATAAAAAGATAGTTCAAACGTCATCAGGAGTTGTACTTCAAAGTTCATCAAGAGTTGATCTAGAGTCTTTAGTGGTATAGGAGCTTTTAAGATAATACATATGCAGGTCTGTAGTAGTATCTTGAGATATATACTGCCCAAAATGGAAATAACAGCTACAATAGTATTCTGGATTGTCCATAACCATTGCCATTTAAGTATATAAAGTATGTGAGTTCATTCAATGATTCTCAGTATCCAAAAATGTTTCAAGTGAGGGTAATGGGTTTACAAACTGAGTAACTTGCAGTTGTGTGCATTTTAGACTATATTGGTTGTATGTCCTGACATTGTCTCAGCATACAATAATAATCTACTTGCTTTAAGTTACATCACCAGCGTAAGTTACTGACACCACTCCACCTGGCATAGTATAGTGCAGTATAATAACACTTATGTATCTTCTTGTAATGAGTAAAACATAAAGCTGGGGGGGGTAGGGGGAATTTTAAGGGAAAATATATATATCATTGGCCAAGCATCTGCATCTATATGGACATGCAGTAAGCCTTCCCAGCTTTCTGTCTTTGATCTGAGACTTTTTACCATCCTTATGTTTGCCCAGATATAGCTCTGAAATAAGGTGCTTGGAGTTGAAAGGACTTACTTACTATGAATTTATTTTTTAAAGATATAGTCTTTATTGACCAGTTGCAAGAACAGTTTAAATCTTCATGGTATCATGCTCGACATCAAGCCTGACCATATTGACTGTCAAAAAAAAGATGTGCTAAATTCCACTTTTTCACATTACATATGTATATAACACAAACCCCTCCACTCCCCATTATCAACCCATAATTCCCTTAAAAACTGTAAGTAATAACTTTCTGTAACAAACAAGATCATTGCAAGCATGTCTTTTTCCAGCCAAGATAAAAA